>NC_091950.1:377758025-378058025 GCF_031021105.1 Erythrolamprus reginae | reverse complement strand
TCAGTACTGTTGTAACTGAATAATCACTGAACAAATGGTTGTAACCTGAGGACTGCCTGTATTTGAAAATACTCAGGTGAAAAAAACCAAGCTGAATATTGCAAACAGATAAGATTATCAGGTTCCATCCCTCTAGTGAGGGATGCCTTCAATGTTTGTGTTCACACAATGGGCTAAATTCTAATGAAGAAGACAGAATTATGTAGCACAGGACATTTTATCATGACATATTCCCTAAGGATGAACATAAATTTCCACCTCTATTAAACTAGCATGTTCTGAAAGCCCCAGCCAGTTCAAAAACTTATTTTATGGGAAATGCCCTTTCCTGTTTGTTGATGTGTTGATGTGTTTGAGAGGGAACCTCTCTCTAAACACTAAGAAAATTGAAGACCTTTTCAGGCAGATAAAATGCAGCATTTTCTTATCTGCTGGGTCAGCCTATTTACTGTGTTCCAAATGCCTTTAATCACTGTTCTACAAATTTTCAGGGTTTTTTAGATACAGAAATGAAATGTGCCTTTTCTGAATGAATTTCACATGCTGAATTCAAATATAACAATGAAAATTGTTAGTTGGTTCTAGTTTTCAGGAAACAGACATTTAACATTTTCCAACTAAAGGTATTTATTTTATTTCTTGTTTGTTTGTTTGTTTGTTTTGTCAAGTGTGTACAAGGTAGTAGGTATTGGTATAGTGTAAACATAAATATTAGCAAGGTGGGTACAGGTAAATTAGGCAATAGGACAGTGGGACATGGATGGTAGGCACAATAGTGTGCTTATGCACACCCCCTACAGACGTTTTAGGAATGGGGTGAGTTTGACTGTAGATAGTCAAAGTTAAAATTTTAGGGGTTTGGGGAAGAAACCAGGAGTGAATCCCAGGTATTGATTACTCTGATGCTAAAGTCGTATTTTCTGCAGTCAAGTTTAAAGCAGTTTACATTAAGTTTGAATCAATTGTGTGCTCATGTATTGTTGCAGTTAAAGCTGAATAAATCATTGACAGGTAGGACATTGTGGTAAATGATTTTGTGAACTACATTTAGGTCAGATCAAAATTTTAAGTCTGGTGGAATAAGGTATTCTGTTGCAAGCAGAGGAGTGGAGAACTCTTCTTATGAAATATTTTTGGATTCTCTCGATTGTATTGATATCTGATATGCAGTGTGGGTTCCAAACAGGTACACTGTATTCAAGAATTGATCTAGCAAATGTTTTCTGTGCTCTGGTTAGTATATTAATATTGCCAGAGAAGAAGCTACACAGGATTAGATTAATAACTCTTGTTATAGTAGGCTCTGGCACTTAGGTCATTAGATATGAGTACTCCAAGATCCTTGACAAATAGCACACCAAAACTTAATACGTATATATAAACCCGTATATTTTTATTTAAATTAAGTGAAGACCAAGTAAGATAGCAACCCTTCCATGTCACCACAGATTGATCATTGATGTTGAACATAGTTAATGCATCTTAAGAGCTTTTTCAATGGATGGTAGCTGATTGCCATTATGCAGCAATACAGCTTTAAGACGTATCTTGGAAGCATCAATAAACAACCTCCACTTATAATTGATGGCTGACATTAAACCACATATGTTGTTACAAACAGCAATACCACCTTCCTGGTCAAAGAATGGAAGAAATTTTTTTTTGGCAGATTCCACTGCTTTCGTCTTGAACCTCATTCCTTGTTCTTCGGAAGATCCAGATCTCTTATTAGGTCATTCAATTCCATTTGTGTTATGAGGTACAATTCAGCGATGTGGATGGCACATAATCCAGGTCATGTAAGCCTGAAGTTCCTGAAGTTCTTCCTCACTGACTGAACTCAACTATGAAAGATTCAGGTACTTTTGGACTCGGTAGGCCTTCTCCATGAGGTACTGAACGTATTGCTGATGGAATGTTTGGATACTACACAAACAACTTTTTTTCTTAGTAAGACCTTTCTCAAATGGAGGCATACAAAACAACATTAACATTGACCTTTCTCAAATGGAGGCATACAAAACAACATTAACAAGAAAATATTAAAAATACTTCCCTCCTGAACCTTATTTAAATATGTCAAAGGGTTAAGTAAGGTTCAGGAGGGAAGTGTTTTTAATAGGAAAGTGAACACAAGAACAAGGGGACACAATCTGAAGTTAGTTGGGGAAAAGATCAAAAGCAACATGAGAAAATATTATTTTACTGAAAGAGTAGTAGATCCTTGGAACAAACTTCCAGCAGACGTGGTTGGTAAATCCACAGTAACTGAATTTAAACATGCCTGGGATAAACATACATCCATCCTAAGATAAAAATACAGGAAATAGTATAAGGGCAGACTAGATGGATCATGAGGTCTTTTTCTGCCTTCAGTCTTCTATGTTTCTATGTAACATACAAAAATAACAATTACTGATATGATGTCCTGGTTCTCTCCAAATCATTGGCACTGCGAAAGGCATAGAAGGCTTTTTCCCGTTCAACCACTGGATAAGTCTTGATCCACCTGAATTACAACATACAGTATATATGGTGCCCAGTTTTTGTCCTGGTCTCCTATTTTGCAACCAAAATGCAAGCTATAGTCTTTCTTAAGCCAGTTGTGATCCTTCATTTTTGGGATGCAAAATTAACTTCACTGCAAATATAGCAGAAATTATCTGCTTTATTTAAACAGGTACAGGCATAACTAAATTTACTAGCATAAAACAATGTTTAAAGATGCTGTCTAACTTGCTGAGGAACAGATACTGTGACTTTTATAGAATTTAGTGACGTATTATTGACTAATATTGCATCATCTTGGTACGCATGGAGGTTTTCTATTAGTCACCAATACTATGTAATCTATGGTGTAAGTTGCATCATTAATTAATTAGTTAATTAATTAATTGGATTTATATGCTACTCCTCTCCAAGGACTCGGAGCAGCTTACAACGTATAAAAATAATCATGCATTTTACTTCATTAGTTGGTTGCTTATATCATGGAAACTAGAGTGAATATACACTTTGAATGTTATTTTCATTTTTAGCACCCCAAAATTATGTAAGACTAGCAGATTTCATGCTCGCAATTTTTAACCTGTAGAACAGTGGAAGTGGTGCATAGGTTTATTCGCTGCCCACAATGAAAAACAGAAGCTACTTAACAGTTACATGTATCTCCCTGAATAAATGCTCACCAAATCCGTGGGAAATGCGGCAAGCTTATCGCCATGCAGGCTATTCCCAGTCCTCCAGTTGGGGAATACATTATTATGATAGCTTGGCTAACTTTCCCCTGAGGGAGAAATAAAACCCGGATGATGAGTAGAGTTGTCACCATGGCAACAAACAATTTCCAATTGAGGTAGGGAGAAAAAGACGGACCCCCACTGAGTAATACCGCATGGTGCACTGTTCTTCTTGCTGAGTCCTTGACACTTATGAGTCTATTTATAAAAAGACATAATCACAGACAAAGCACAGGTGGAGCATGCCATGTTTTTGAAAACAGATTCTTGTGAGGCAGAGGAATTCTTGCAGCATTGCTTTCCCAGTGTACTGTGGAAATATAAATGCACTGAATGTTCTCCTGTTTCATATTTGGGAAGGGTGGGGAAAGATCACTGAGAAAAATCACTGATAACTGTAAAATGCAAAAATGTTTTCTCCCCCAATTCTGTTTGCATGCCTTTTTTCTTTAAAACTTGCTGGCTGATTCCATATCCTTTTTTTTTAATTATTTTGGGTTGTACAAACATGTCCAACATAACTTGATCATGGAAGATCTGGCGATCACAATGGATAACAACATACATCAACTAAAAATGAATAAATTACACCCTATTGCAAAAAAGAATATAGAGTCTGAGGCTTTGATTATGACCATGATGGTTTACAACCAAAATCACAAGCTTCATTGTGGCTTGAAGTCGAGGACTACTTGTATAAGTATAGACATATGATTATGTATTGTTACAAGTATTTTTGCTACAATACTTACTAGCTTGTATTTGAATATTTTATATTTTCCCTTCACTTACTTTATCCTGATAAAGAAAAATTATTTCAAGCTGAGCATTATGCATAGAAGTAAGTCTCGCTTACTTTCGCAAAACAGAGTGAAAATTACTTTTGCAAAAATAGAAATATAGCATGCGAACACCATGTTTTCCACCAAAAAAAATGTTTAACTCAATCTTCTCAATTTTTATCTTAAAAAAAGACACAAAATGGCATTGTGGTCTTATGAAATAATTAATCAATAAAATGTATTTTTCAGCATGCCTGATCCATTAAACAATGGAACAAACATTATTTATAAGTGATTTTGGCAGCGTTTAGTCATATTAATTTGGTCAAAAGCCACCAGTTTCAGAGTTAGTTAAAAGCACCATAATATCACAATCACAAAGCAACTGCTAAGTGACAGGAAGAGTTTAAATGATGAAAGCTTAACACACACAGAGAGAGAGAGAGACTGATCTTTGAGATTCAGTTATAAAATATTTTTTTGGAATCAGAAATGATGTCTTCTTTTCATCTGACATCATTTGCTACAGGGACTCGTTTGGCGGATTTTAGACACATCTTTTTTTCCCCAGTTAAAATGAAAATTCTTGAATGTAATAATTAATCAGTTTTGTCTGGATAACATATTTTAAAATAGAGTTAGTTTCTAAGCATCATTTCTGGGGGGAAGGGGAGAATTTTTCCCCACACATTAGAAGAATCTGCTATTTGGTGGCTAAGTGGGGGATTGAAGTAAATATATTGTCAGCAGGATACAGCTATTTTTAATTTTTTTTATATAATCAAACAACCAGTTCAGTGCACAAAAGCTAAAGCTAATGATAATGTTATTGCTTTTGCATCATTAAAGATGTCTTAAATATGGTTTTTCATCTTTTTCGTGCTCACATGGATTGCCCCAGCCTGAAGACACTATAACAGGTATGACTGCTCTTTTGAATAGGTGCCATAAGGTTCTTTTTTTCCACCATGATGTGAAGGAACATTTGATCTTAATCTAGCCATAGGTCAAGCTTAGCCCACTTACCTGTTTATAAGTTCCATCTACATGCAACAGCATCTACCTGTTCTCTAAGCAGATGCTTTAGCAATTTTAGTCTGAAGTAGTGTAGGGTTTCTTGCCTAAGCAGGGGGTTGGACTAGAAGACCTCCAAGGTCCCTTCCAACTCTCTGTTATATTATTATTATGATTATTATGATTATCATGATTATCATGATTATCATGATTATCATGATTATTATGATTATTATGACTGCACTTAATACAGTGAAACACTCAGATATGTGTCTGCTCAAACCCAAAAATTCTTGGCTGAAGCCTCTCTATTCATTCATTCATTCATTCATTCATTCATTTATAAAAATGTATATTGATACCAATTTACACATGGCGACTCAAGGCATCTTACATGAGTGTAAAAACATCCTATATAAAAAAAAACCTAATATAATAAAATAATAAAGTAATAGTCACATAAACATACACACAGCGGTGACAACACATCACACAAGCCATTTAATTTGTTCTTCATTATGAACTCTTCAGCACAAAAATCACCACAAGAGCCAAATCATATGTTTGATTTTTTTTTCTTTACAGATTACTTCAAGAGAAGTTGAATACTGGGAATGATAGAAACTTGGTAAACCTCATTCACTTGGACCCATCCATCCACTGGAGCCTTCTTGCAATTAGCAAGTTATGCAGAGTTTTTTGTTTTGGGCAGCAGGAGAAAAATGGCTTACCATTGCCCTCTTCTGGGATATTTGTTTAATTTCCTAGTCTATCTGATAATCTGGGGTTTGCATTCAAATACTAATCAGATTTGACCTTTGCTTTTTTGAGATTAGACAAAGTTAGGCAGATACTTCCAGCTGTGTTCTTATTATTATTCTTATTCTTATTTATTGGATTTATATGCCGCCCCTCTCCGAAAACTCGGGGTGGCTAACAGCAATCATAAACAGTGTACAATAATAATCCAATACTAAAAGCGAATTAAAACCCCTTAATATAAAAAACCAAACATACATACAGACATACCATGCATACAATTGTAAAGGCCTAGGGGGAAAAGGAATCTTAATTCCCCCATGCCTGGCAGCAGAGGTGGGTTAACTGATACCCAGATTTAAAATAAATCAATGTGAGAGGAGGCGGGCAAAGCTCCAAAGATTATTTCTCATGGATATATCATCTCAGGAATACAGAATGCTCAGGCAATTACATATAAAGTCAATGTGGCTAGGCATTAGAATCTATGAAGACATGAATACATCATGATATGAACTGTGCTTCATGAGATGGACAATGCTGAATGGAACTGAATAATGGCTTGAGTCAGCATAAATCTGTTCTCCAAATTTTGGGATGAGTTTGGAAACTGACTGACTGAAAAGCCCCTCCTTCAGCATATATATCCAATGAGTGCTACCATGGTTTTGCAGCAAACAATACTATATCCTACTCAGAATAGGCAAAAGAAGACAAGATTTCCAAGAATATAGGCATCAGTCCCAACAGGTTTTGGCCATGTCAACCTGTCATGTGAGATTTTCAATACAGACTAGCATGAAATCCAAAGTGATGCTCATCTATTGCTTTCCACTCTATTGACAATTGTCTGGGAGTCATGGATGTCAACATCCAAGGCCTACAATCTGTAACTTAATGTGATTTGACAGACAAGCCAACCACAGCATGCTCTCTCAAATCTTAAAAACTGGCAACTCACATTAGCAAATAAAGTTATAATTGAGATATATTGGTTCTGCAGGGGGCTTTTCAATCCCTATCATAGCCTTTTTATCTATAGATTGGTGGATCTACATTGGTATTGTTATGACCATGTAGAGCAAGAATTTTCAAAGTTTTTCAGGTCACAGAATCTGCTAATTTAAAAAAAATCTTGAAAATCTTGATCAAGAGGCAAAGGTCTAGTTGGCTGCATCTGAAGGATTTAGAGAGTTTGAAGCAAAACCCTTTTTTTCGGGGGTGGTTTTATATCTATGACTGATATCTTGCCTACAGTTAATCATTTATGGAAAGTGAATGTTTAAAAGCTTATTCTTATTCAAATTTGCTGGCTTCAAAAGGCCATCAGTTAAAATGGCTTGAGAGGGTTCTAATTTCTTACTGAGTGAAGGAAATGGAATGTCATTAGTGCAGCCATAAGCCATGATTTACAAATCACTGCAGCCAAAGCCAAAATAAACCACATTATAACTCAGTGCAAAATGAGAACCCACCCATTTTTAAAATTGCACGTACAGGAATTCACTCAAAATGATTAATGATCCCTTATAGGAAGATTCTTGAGCAATTCTGAGATTTTCTGCAATGATTAAATCACACTGTGTTTATGGTCCTGATAAAGTATGTGGTTTTTGAGATGAAGAGTTCTGAAGCAATCCAGTTCAAAAAATAACAAATGATTGATAGATAAAAGAGAGAGAGAGATGAGAGAGAGAAGAGGAAGAAAGGAGGGGGGGAGAAAGGGAGATTCCAGAGCCTGGTATTTTGATATCATTTATTCCACATTTATAATAAGATTGTCTAATATTAAATATTAAAGGGGAGAGGGATGACATTGCCATATATTATAGGCCACCCAACCAAAACAGAGGAAGTAGATGAACGTTTTGCTAGTCAGCTGACTAAGGTATGTAAGAAGCACATCACAATAGTAATGGGGGATTTTAACTACCCTGACATCAAATGGGAGACAAACTCTACACCAAGAATTCAACAGTTACCTAACAAACCTAGCAGACAACTTTGTTATCCAAAAAATAGAGAAGGGAACAAGGAGATCAGCCATATTGGACTTAATTTTCACTGACAGAGATGAAATGATAGAAGGTATTGAAGCTACAGGAGCCTTGGGAGCAAATGATCATGCAATATTGGAATTCAACATGATGTAAACACAAGCACTAGAAAAAAGAATCTTGAACTTTAAGAAAGCTAATTTGAATAAACTTAGAGAGATATTGGGAAGGATTCCAAGGATGAGAATCCTCAAGGGGAAAACAACCCAAGAAGCTTGGGAGATTTTGAAAAGCAAGATTATAAAAGCCCAGTCTAGCACAATACCAATGAAGAAGAAAAATAATAGGTCTTAAAAGAAACCAGCATGGCTGCATAAAGAACTCTCTGACAAATTGAAAAACAAAAAGGACAAGTATAAAAAGTGAAAAGAAGAGGAAATAACTAAGACAGAATATCTGTAAATAGTCTGTGCCTGTAAAGATGAAGTGAAGAAATCTAAGGCTCACAATAAACAAGGGCTTGCTATTTTGTTTATTCTTTTGCTGTAGTTTTGAAGTGTTGGAAAAGGAGGAGGTTTTTTCTTTTTTCTTTAATGCATTCTTATGTTCTGCAACACGTGCATTTACTCTCCAACACTTCAAAACTACAGGACATGAAATTGATTTTGACAGTACCAAATTAATTTCCAAAACAGAACACTACAGCAAAAGAATAATCATGGAAGCAATCGAGATAGAAAAACATCCCCAAAATATGAACAAGCGGGATGATACCTCTCGCTTACCAGACATCTGGAAACCAGCCCTCAAACATATCCCAGCCATAGAAACCAGACTCAGAACACACATTGTAAAGCAATCAAGCAGCCTGCAAGTTCCAACTACTCAGGATATCACGCCTAATCTACAACCATTAACTAATCAGCATACCTCAGCTACATCAACGACCCCAATTGTTACCCCACTGACTCACCAGGAAGTTTCTACACAGCAGGCAATTGCTGAGCCATCAAACCACACCCAGCCACCAGTATTTATAGAAGGAATGCAGCTCAGGTCTCGCAGTGTTCGCCTGAGAAGAAGGACAGAAACACCAGCCTGAAGATGACGAGTGAGACCTCGTCGAAACGTCGCCAGAAATTTCCAAATCCTACACGGGAAGAAACCCGAATATACCAAGACCGTCATATATATATATAGATCTATCCTAGTCTCCCTTAATTTTCAAATTCAGCTTAAACATGTGACATATATATATATATATATATATATATATATATATATATATATATATATATATATATAATATATTCTCTCCGTATCTCTTATATCATATATATTCTCTTCTTTTTTACTTTCTATCTTTATATATATTACTTAATGTCTATTCTCTTCCATATGTATTGTATATTGGACAAAGAATAAATAATAATAAATAATAAATAATAATAATAGCCTCACTCTCTGTACCCAGCAACTAACCGTACTTCTGTCGACTGCAGATTCTCCATAAACTGTACACAAACAATAGTGAATGTTCCCAAGTTTATTTCTCCGCAGTGAGAAATTCATTGATGACACGCTGCTTGTAACATACATCACTTACAGACGCTATTTCAAAACACTGCTGCAGCTACGCTATCTGTCTGAAGAAACACAAAATTTACACATGCATTCCTGACAATTCAAATAATGTATATCTAAAGTTTCGCATTCATATCATTACTGTAGGCTGAGGAAAAAATGTGATGCATTACTTTCTGAGCGACCCTCATAGTTCCCATATATATAAATACCTGTCCCTTTGTCCCAAATCACTTTTATTTCAATCAGATTTTGAAGTGTGCATTGTGAACAGGTGACAATTATGAAAAACATTAAATATCTTTTTTTAAATGAACTCAACAGATACCCTCATCTTGCATCAGGAAGACCTAGAATTTATTCAATTCATATCAAATCCCAATGACAGCATTTTGTGATAGCATGAAACATTCAAGCCCTTGCTTCTAGCAAACAAGTCAGGTAGAAAGAAAGATATTCCCCACCCACCGATGGCAAGATGCCATAGGCGGGAATTGAAAAAGCAACCAAAATGAGAAGGGCACTGATGTTCCTTGGCCCTAAGATGAATCTGATCATCTTGCTAGCAACTGTCTGGACTTGCTAATCCTGGCATTTTCATTCTGACAGGCAGAAAAATGGCTCTCCTGAGGGGGCAGGAGAACTTTCGGAGACTGAAAGACATCTTAAAAGTGCAAATTACACCATCACAATAGCCTTTCCCCTTCTCTCTAGTGAGAACCCTGCCTTCTTTCATTCTCTCAGCCCTTCTTTTATATATAAAGATGTATACACACTCTCCTATTCTTTTATTAGGCTCCAATGGTCAATCTCCTAATGTGGTTGAGACTCAACTTCTGATATCTCCAGCAACTTTAAATTCATTTCTTTCTTTGCCTTTTGTTTTTGTTTGCTTTCTTTGTTTTTGGAGATAGTTCAGTTATTTCCATTTTGCATTACTTCTCTCATTTATATAATTAAAAGACAATATCTTTGTTTTTTTAACAATACATTTATTAAAGCATACAATTTCAATAACAAAAACTAAAGCAAAAATGATAATAAAAATAAAAGGTGCAGAAAAGAAAAAAATAAGAATAGAGTAAAGAAAAAAACAAGTCATTTCCACCTTCATCACAAGCATAAATAATTTTATTATCACTTTCTCTTAAATATAACAAATGATATTTTCTTCCCATATTCCATTCCTTCTCTATAAACAAATCCATAAAATTTCATCATTTCCGTCTTCCTCAGCAAAAACCCATTGCTTGTCAGAGATAACAACATACCTATATTAACCTTGATCAAATAAATTAATATTTTATTCCTTCCTTTTATTTCTAACAAACTTAATCTTTAACCCTTTCAAATAATGCCCTAGAGCTTGATTTTTTTTCTTTTTTCTTTTTCTTTGTCCATATAAATTCATTCAGAATTTAACTAGACTTTTTATTACATCCATTGAAGGAAAATTATCCCAGTCACTCTCTTGGATTGCTATTTGTATATCCTTTTTAATTATTAACACGTTTTTGGGTTACCTTTGTATATCAAACATTTTTTTCCATGTCATTTTTTTACTCTGTCATTTTTAAAATTTATTTTTAAATTAGTCTCAGTCATGTCTGGTAATGCTTATTCCCGTTTCCACAGCAATTTTAAACAGAGTCTATCTACAAAAGCGAACACTATTAAAATTAACTTCTAGATTCATTGCTCATTGGTCCTTCAATGTGACAAGTTACAATGTATAATTGTAAATTGAGTTTGAATATTCGTGTCCTTTAATTATTCTCTTTAGTTCCCTCTATTTCCCTCTAGTGTGCAACTTCTAAAGTCTTATTTGTTAAGGAGTATGCAGAGTGACCCCTGAGTTATCAAGGATACAGGTATATGAGGGGTTGCCACAGAGAGGAGGGGGTCACTCTATTCTCCAGAGTACCAGAGGGCCGAACAAGGAACAACGGCTGGAAGCTGACCAAGGAGAGATTCAACCTAGAAGTAAGGAAGAACTTCCTGATGGTCAGAGCGATCAACCATTGGAACAACCTGCCTGCGGAAGTTGTGAACTCCCCAACTCTGGACACTTTCAAGAGGAGATTGGACTGCCACTTGGCTGGGGTGCTCTAGGATTCCTGCTCAGGCAGGGGGTTGAACTTGATAACCTGCATGGTCCCTTTCAACTCTAACAATAAATAAATAAATAAATAAATAAATAAATAAATAAATAAATAAATAAATAAATAAATAAATAAATAAATAAATAAATAAATAAATAAATAAATAAATAAATAAATAAATAAATAAATAAATAAATAAATAAATAAATAAATAAATAAATAAATAAATAAATAAATAAATAAATAAATAAATAAATAAATAAATAAATAAATAAACATAAGCAAAAGAAACATGGAATTCTAGCAGATATCCAGCAGATAGTCAATAGATATGAGTTCAATCATACAAACCAGATACATTAAAGTGTATAAAATAGTATTTACTTTATCAAATATTCTAGTCAACTTAAACAGTCCAGTCGTACACAGTCAAAGCAATTAATATATCTCAATACATTAACAATACTACAAGCCTTACTTGTATAGCTTACAAATACATAAACTATCATCAAACACAAAGTTCTTATCACAGCAGTCACAATGAATCTGCACAAATGAGCAGAAAAACACAGATAGAGAGAATCACACTTTTGGCTCCCTCTTAATGGCAATTCCCAACATTATCTCTTCAAACCATAGTGCTTGAATACATACAAGCATTCATTATTAGCTTATTTATATATTGAAAAACCCCAACTGTTATGTACAAAATACTAACATTATTTTAATAACATTATTTTAAAGAATTCAGAACAAAAGCATTTTCCCATGGGAAAGTTTCTTTATAATTAATTCCAAAGTCTTATTTCAATTTTCTCTGGATCTTTAGCCTGTAACTTTCTAAAATCAAAATTTTAATCCCATTTATGCTCTTTATTTTAAAAGTTAGTTCTTATAGTTAAAACTTATTTTGATAAAATTTGAAATCCAGTGCCCTAAAATATCTTCATCCAAAGGCTCCTAATAGCTGAAAAGCAGTTAACAAGTAATTTACAGAAGTACTTAGAAAAGGAAGTATGCAAACTTAATGCCCTTTCAAAAGTGTTAATCATGATTTGAGAAAGATGGCTATTCTACAGAGGTGAAATCCATCAGATTCTGACGGGTTCTGGAGAACTGGTAGCAGAAATTTTGAGCAATTTGGAGAACTGGTAGTGAAAATTTTGAGTAGTTCAGAGAACCGGCAAATACCATCTCTGGCTGGCCCCAGAGTGGGGAGGAAATTGAGATTTTGCAATATCCTTCTCCTGTCACGCCATCAAGCCATGCCCACCAAGACACACCACACCCACTAAGCCCAGCACAGAACCAGTAGTTTAAAATTTTGGATTTCACCACTGCTATTCTCCCATTTGCCAGAGCATTAAATCTTCCCAAGACCATGGTTTTTCATGGGAGGACCATGGTAGGAGGAGCTGTCTGGATGTATCAAGGAAAATTTTTAAATTTGCAAGGTCAGCTGGGGATGATACATTATGATACATTCAAAAGATTCAGTGCTTTTCTATAATCTAATACTGAGATTAGTGAAATCATGTTCATTTCTATACTAAATAATTCACCATGAGGGCCATTAAAACCCCAAATCTGTTTTATTACTTATAATATCTGACATGGGGAAGAAATGGCAGAGTGGAAACTTTGGGGGAAATTTGAATGTATTTTTTTTATAAAATAATACTGTACCAGTACACCACAATCATTTTTGTCAATACAAGTATACTTTCAATAGCTCTAGATTTTCAGTGAATTTGTCATGCAAGCAATGAAGAAAATGTTTGGTTCCACTTCAACAGTTCAAATTTGAGAGTGGACATTTTCAAAAAGGATTGCTGAGAGCTCTCTTCTTGGTGCATCGTTTTGCTCATTCCAGCAATGTTATAGAGGCAAATGGATAAGAGATTACATAACCTTTACAGGATTTCTGCTTACAGTCCTTATGCAGTAAGGTGCAGTACTGCAACTCCTTTTGACATGTAGCAAAGCTACCCATGAATAGCCAAATTTCAGAATTCCCAAAGTGTATTTCTTCTCTCCCAAATATCTCCCAAAGTTTGAATTGTGCTTCTGCCATCTTTTGAGGATGGGTCAACTATCATAGAAGTTGGTTGGTTGGTTGGTTGGTTGGTTGGTTGGTTGGTTGGTTGGTTGGTTGGTTGGTTGGTTGGTTGGTTGGCTACATTTGCTCAATGTGTTGAAATGAAAAATCTTCATTTTCTCATATACATAGCCTTCTGTCACAATTTTCCATACTGAGAGGGAGCATCACCTGTTCCCTGTTTCCCCTTATATCTCTAGCAATAAATTTCCTGAACTCAAGGCCATCTCAGGAAACTTTGATGATTTCATTGGGAGTGATGGTTGATGCCTGGAAGTTGTTGATGATGTTGTGAACCTTTGTGATATTGTTGGATTCGTTGGTGTCATCCAGTCTAAATAAGATAGCATAACTTGGGATGTTTCTGTTTGCATTCAATAATATCTTTGACAAGGATGGAGGTGTTATTAGCAGGATTAGTGATTTCTTGCTGCTTGGGTTGTTGAGCTGCCTTGTGATTTGGGGATACCGGTGCTTCACTTTTTCATGTTTTGTCCTTTTCTTCAAGGATGGTAGATGCGCTTCCAAAGTGTCCACCTGTTCAAGCAAAACAATAAATTTGTCAAGTCTGGGCTTGAAGAATGTAGTGGAACAGTAGAAATGCAAATTGGGAGGTTTTTACTGATGTTGATTGAAGAAATTGGACTACATCTTTGGTTAACCCAAACACTTGTAGTGGGTGTATAAGTCACATAAGGATCAATTCATGGTACTCTCATCCTCCTCAAATGCTTCATCACAGACAAAGCATATACAGGTCATAAGACTCATCAGTAGCAATCCCCTTTCTTTTTGGGTAGGCTTGGCAGTAGAGAAGGTGCCAGCCTTGGTTGTCTGTGGAGGCATTGGTATGTTAAGCATTTTGTTTTCTTTTCCAATGTGGCTGGGTTCTTCAAATCAGCCAATGGGAGTTTACTCTCCACTTAGTTCACCTCATCAGCTCTTTGAAAGTTGGCCTTCCTTCGTAGCAGTAGCCCATTTCACTACCTGGCTCTCCCTGGTTTCCCAGCTGTTTATTGCCGATAGTTAGTTTTATTGTTTTCTATTTACTGGAAGGACTCCTCAGATCACATCAGCTTCAGGCATAGGTTGGTGCTCCTGCTACTACCAATGCGCTGTGCATGCAGCTCCAGCATGTGTACACATGAATTTGAGTGAGATCTTTCCTCTGCGCATGCACAGGAAGTAAAATCTCATCAGGGGACATGCGTGTGTGAGAGATTTTGGCAATTTTTTGCTTCCACGCATGCGCAGAAGCAAAAAAATGCCAAAATCTCACCAACACGCGCATCTCCTCACAAAATTTTGTTTCCTGCACATGCACAGAAGCAAAATCTTACTCAAACACTCACATGCACACACCAGAGACATGGAGCTGTGTGCGCAGCTCAATTTTCATTACCGATGCAATGACATCGACCATACCAGCAGGAATCCGTGACTGCTCAGCTTCCCTCTCTGTTAGCCTCTGGTAGGGAATTGTCTTGATTTGTTTGGCTTTGATACTTGGCAGCTCCACCCGAAACGAAGCTTGGAGAAGGGAGAATGATTTCCTTTGGGGAGCATGTGTTTAGTCATCCAACCTAGCCCACCTGTATGTGTGGTTGTCTGGGTGTGGGTGTACACAAATTACAGCCCACTTGGTGTTGGCTAGGGTTTACCTCCAGTAGATATTGACTAGCATCAGGTTGTTGTTATTTTTCTCAGACATGGAATATTGCTTCCAAAATTAGCATTTCAGCCAAGCTAGTTTATTGCCACATTAATATACTCAGTTAGCAATCAGGTTCTTCCTTTTGCCAGAAGAATGATTTTTGCTTACTGAAGAAATGTGCTGTTTAGTAAAAGAAACCTTTCTTCACACAGTCCAAACCAAAATATTTTTTTCAACCCTCAATTAGGCTGTATCTTTTAAAAATGCTTTCATAATATTTTATGGCAAGCAAATGGTTGGTTTGCTAAGAATCCATAATCCCTCAGAATTGCTTCTCATAGGAAAGGGGTATTTTCAGGAAGCATTGTGTTTTTTAAAAAAAACCAATCTAAGAAAGGAGTGTTTTATTTATTTTATTTATTTATTATTTAGATTTGTATGCTGCCCCCTCTCCGCCCCTCTCCGCAGACTCGGGGTGGCATACAAATCTAAATAATAAATAAATATATTTGTGTGTCCACATTTTTCAAATATATGTTTATATAAAAGCAGTGAGAGGGATGAACTTTGCAGGAGAGTAACCATATGTCTAGCAAATTATTTGCAATACAGTGATACCTTGTCTTACGAACCCCTCGTCATACAAACATTTTGAGATACGAACCCGGGGTTTAAGATTTCTTTGCCTCGTTTTAAAAACCCTTTCTGTCTTACGAACCTGAGCCCGGGTTTGTGGGCTCTGTTACTGCGCATGCACTCTTACTGACAGAGGGATTCCCCTGCCTTGTGACTGCCCCCAATGGGATTTTCCATTCGTTTCTGCACCCTCCAGGATTCCCCACCTCCCATCTGCCAGCCGAGGCACCTGGTCCAGATGCCCCCCTTCCTCATCCATCTGCACGGTGGGAGGCGAAGCGCTGGAGAGGGGGTGTCAGGCCAGCCCTCCTGCCTCCCCCCCAGCCAAAAACCCAAAGCCTCACCACTGCCGCAGCCACCGCAACCGCCGCAACCGCCACAGGAGGCTTAAGCCTCCCAATCCTCCCTGCCCCTCACCCATCACTGGCAGAACTGCCTCCCGAGCGCTCTTGCCTGGCGGGAGGCAAAGCGCTAGGGTGGGGGGTGTCAGGCCGGCCCTCCTGCATCTCCCTCCCAGCCAAAAACCCAAAGGCCTCCACCGCAGCAGCCACTTCAGAAGGCTTAAGCCTCACGATCCTCCCCGCCCCTAGCCCGTGCCGGCAGAACTGCCTCCCGAGCACTCTTGCCCGGTGGGAGGCGAAGCGCTGGGTTGGGGGGTGTCAGGCCAGCCTTCCTGCCTCCCTCCCCAGCCAAAAACCCAAAGATCTCCACCGCAGCAGCCGCTGCAGGAGGCTTAAGCAATATTTAGTTTGCCAGGGCAGAGAGGTACAATTGAGCATTACATACATCAAAGTATAATGATCAACTCCTACCCTCAAAACGGGGCTATAGAGCACTGCACACCAGAACAACTAGATACAAGAACAATCTTTTCCCAATGCCATCACTCTGCTAAACAAATAATTCCCTCAACACTGTCAAACTATTTATTAAGTCTGCTAAGTCTTCTCATCATTCCTATCACCCATTTCCTCCCACTAATGACTGTATGACTGTAACTTGATGCTTGCACCCTTACAGTTTATATTGACTGGTTCCTAATATGATTTGATTGCTTATTTGTACCCTGACTATCATTAAATGTTGTACCTTATGATTCTTGACAAACATATTTTCTTTCATGTACACTGAGAACATATGCACCAAGACAAATTCCTTATGTATCAAATAACACTTGGCCAATAAAATTCTATCGTATTCTATTCCACCTCACCCAAAGGTAATGAATTATCTCTTTCAGCAAATTCTGTAGCACTTTACATAGTGGAGGACAACAGCAAGACCTTTAACTGACATCAACTGGTATCAGACCTATAGGAAGGAAGCAAACAAGCACAACATAGTTCTGCAAACACCCAACTCCAAAGCGAATCCAGAAATATATTATGGTTAATGGTATCAAAACCTTGAAAATGCCACTGGAAGTTCTATTTCCAAATTCCTATCTCTCAAGCATCTACAAAGTCTCCAAACACAGCAACCCAGGGGAAGTAAGGTAGAAAATAACATTTTCTTTCCTTGTTTGCCATACATGAATTCAGCATGAGTATTATCATGAGACTTCAAACTAACATGGAAATACAGAAGCTAGCATATTTGCAGCCAACTATTTGTTAAATGGTAGATATATGAATTTCTAAAGAATAATACAGTATACATATAGTTAGTTAAAGCACAATCTCTCTCCTATGCTATTTGACTTTCAAATAGTATTCACATTTTCCAATTATATCTTTTCCTGTCAGTGCTGAGCAAACAAATGTCAACTATTTTTTATGGGTTAGATACTATAGTTCTTCCTACTCAATTTCTGGCAAAATGATAATGTGACTCTATTTTATGGGTTTCAGCTGTGGACCAGATCACTCTGAACTCAAAGCACACATTTATTTGAAGGTAGGCAAGGTAGATATTGACAAAAAATGCTTTTACAAGTCAGTTAGATTATACCAGTCAGCATTAATAACAAGATACCAGAACAAAAGAATGATGAATAATATCAATAACAAAGGACTCTTCAATATTACAATGAATGAAATATAGGATTGCTCCTAAATTTTGCCGATTGGTTTTTTTAAAACTAGAGATCCATTTGCAAGCAGTTTAACAGGTCTGAGCACCTTTGACCTTTCTGAGCACCTTCTTAGAGCTTTAGGGAGCATAATATTTTTCATAAAATGTGACTTCATTTCTTTTTTCATAATAATTTTTACTCAAGTTTTAAAATACAAAAATAAATAATAAAAATTAAGGAAAAAAAAAAAGAAAAAACCCAAGTGGCAGGAATAGTCAATACTCCAAAAGATAAGCTCAAGATACAGAAGGATCTTGACAAACTTGAACACTGGGACCTATCCAATGATGGGCTGCCAAAATTTTTACTGGCACACTGTGGGCATGGCTTATTTTGTGGATGTAGCTTGCTGGTCATGTGACTAGGTAGGAGTGGCTTGCCAGCCATGTGACCAGGTGGGAGTGGCTTGACAAATATGTGACTTGTGTGGCTTAAAGGTCATGTGACTGGATGGGAGTGGCTGACCGACCAAGATAACTTTTCAAATAAGTGCTTAGACTCTTTTTCAGTTGACTAATTCACATTATTTGAATAGCCACAAAAAGGACAAATGATAGACAGCATTATTTGTTGAGGAGCACAGTCACATTTTAACCCCACAAGGTTCAGTAGGATAACAGATAAGGCAAGTAGCTCAATTTTCTTTCATTGCTATAAAAGTTCAGTTCTAGATAATGATTAAAATGATTAAAGCGCTTATGAGTAAAAACATACTATTTAATTATTTCCTATTTTAAAAATTATTAAGGATAATACTAAGATACTAGAGAAGGAAGAACAATTAAAAAACTATTAAGTATTCAATAAATAGTGCATAAACTTACTACCCCCCACTGCGTACCCCTCCATGGGGGCAGCAACCCATTACTGGACCTATCTAATAACAAAAACTCACCTCCAAACATTTTAACCTGATTAAGTAAACCAACTGTCTAAATCTTTTTATTTTGAAATTCTTGATATTTATACTTTTTAAGTAAATTTAAGTAAGTCAAAAAATATTTTTTTAATTCTCTCAATATCTCTTCTCAGGAACTCTTTTGAACCCATTTTTATAAGTAACATATAACTTAAGAGAAAGTTCTGAATATATTGCTGCCAAATATCCTTGAATTCTTCCAGAGTTAAAACATTATTCTCCATTCTGCATTAGTGCATCCTCTCCTTTCATTATAATCTTTAGTTCTTTCCATTGTTTCTAGTAATCAGCCTTCAAGGTCTTATCCTTTTTCTCATCCACAATATTTTACAAGGAAAATACTTTACACATAAATTAAAGTCTCCTTTTAATACAATTTTAAGAAAACTGGAAAAATTCAACATTTTATTTACAGTCAATCTGGCCTTCAGTCCATTTAAAATTTTGCAAATGCAATGTTTTAATTTCATTTGTGTTGCATATTTGTCAATAAAAAATTTCTTTTGAGTTCTTACTAGTGTCGGGTGAACCCAAACTTTTGCTTGCAGCAAGCCGTAAAAATAAACAAGGAAGTGGGGAATTCCCACCTCCTTTTGCTTCCTTTTATTTTTACAGAAAAGGATGCTACAGCGGTGCTGCAAGCAAAAGGAGGTGGGAAATCCCACAAAGAGATTCCGGGGGTGGGGCTTTGACGTCACAGAGACACCTTCCTCCCCGTTTTGCCCGGCCAGGAAGTAGTCTCTGTGACATCAAAGCCCCGCCCCTGGAATCCCTTTGTGGGACTTCCCACTCTCCTCCCAGGCAGCAGCGTTTTGCGGTGTTCCGCCGAACGCCGAACCCGAACCCGAACTTTACCTGAACTTTTTAAAAAGTTTGGGTTCGGGTTCAGTGTCCCAAACACTGCAAAGTTCGGCATGAACCCAAACTTTGAAGGTTCAGTTTGCCCAACACTAGTTCTTACACTTACATGAAACTTCTTTTGCTGAGGATTGAAGCAAAAGCACCCAAGCTTTAAAAAACAACAACATGTCATTCTGAAGGTTTTCAGGAAAAAAAAGTAACTCACAAGCCATTTCCAGAGTAATTGATCAAGAGTGAAAGTGAGCAAACTCCTTTTAAAGGCTCTCAATTGTGGCTTGGACAAAACTGACTCTCCTGGTTCCCAGAGCTCCATAATACACCAAATATCACTATTTTGCAGATTCATCACGGGGAGCATCAGTATGAGGTAGTATGGGTTATCTCAGGTCCTCCTCTTAATCTGGAGAGGTGTTCAAGAAGCTGATTCGTTCACTGATTTCTCTTGGTCTTCAGTTTTATTCTCATGGAGCTGACTTCAGTTTGTCCCTGCTAGAAGTTCTGTTTTGGTGATTTCATTCTTACCTGAAAAGAAATATGAAGATGATATTGCTGGAGACTTTCTGTTCATTCCAGAACACTGGTGATGTGTCTAGGTTAGGGATGCATGAAGGTTCCTCTTCTCTAACAGTTAGCAGTAATAATATCCAAACATTTGGGTTAAATCTCATGCTCTAATCCATTGATTAACTCTTATCCTCCAAAAGTGTTTTGAAAAGATGCCCAGGAATAGTTCTGAATAGAATTTGAAGAAAATATGTTGAAACATAATACAGACATAACAAAGAACACCTGCCATAGGCAGAGGTATGCAAATGAGTCTGGATGGATTTGCATTCAAAGATAATTGAACCCTTGGGAATTCTCCTGAATTTAGTAGTTAACATGTATACACAGCTGGCATCTGTAGCCATGAGTACTTTGACCATTTGTTATAGTTCTTACAGTCTCATCACGAGAAAGCTATTGTCTCACTGATTCACAGCCTGGGTACACGCCATTTAGCTGACTGAAATATGCTTTACATGGAGAATCCTTAAAAGCTATCTGGAAATTGCAAAGAATGCAGATTAATTCAAATGAAACTGTTAGTAGAAACCTGGCATTCAGATCATCTATTATTAAATAAACATGTTACATTCTACACCAGGTATTTAGTTTGAAAATCAATTTAAGGGATTAAATTTTAAAATTGCAGATAGGGGGGGGGAGGACTGTCTACATCGTATACTGTACCTATGCATTTTGTTTTTCTTGCCTAAGGTTCTACATTTAGGCAAGAAAAACAAAATGCATAGGTACAGTATATGTGCTACATTGCTCAACAGTAGTAACTGTGAGAGGGATCTTGGAGTCCTAGTGGACAACCATTTAAGTATGAGCCAACAGTGTGCAGCAGCTGCCAAAAAGCCAACACAGTTCTAGGCGGCATTAACAGAAGGATAGGATCAAGATCACGTGAAGCGTTAATACCACTTTATAAGTCCTTGGTGAAGCCCCACTTGGAATACTGCATTCAGTTTTGGTCACCACGATACAAAAAGGATATTGAGACTCTAAAAACAATGCAGAGAAGAGCAACAAAGATGATTATCTATAAAGATGTATGTTGTGTGCATGGTTTTTTTTAAAATTATGGGTTTTTAGCTTTCTAATTATTGAATTTGTATTATATATTGTTTTCTGTTGCTTTGTGAGCCGCCCTGAGTTTGCGGAGAGGGGCGGCATACAAATGTAATAAATAAATAAATTAGGGGACTGGAGGCTAAAACATATGAAGAACGTTCGCAGGAACTTGGCATGGCTAGTTTAATGAAAAGAAGGATCTGGGGAGACATGCCACAAAGAAGAAGGAGTCACCCTATTTTCTAAAGCACCTGAGGGTAGAACAAGAAGCAATGGGTGGAAATGAAATAAGGAGAGAAGTAACTTAGAACTAAGGAGAAATTTATTGACAGTCAGAACAGTTAATCATTAGAACAGCTTGCCTCCAGAAGTTGTGAATGGCCCAACACTGGAAGGTTTTAAGCAGATATTGGATAACCATCATTCTGAAGTAGTGTAGGGTTTCCTGCCTAAGCAGGGGGTTAGACTAGAAGACCTCCAAGATTCCTTCCAACTCTGTTGTTGGTGGTGGTGGTGGTGGTGGTGGTGTTATGGGTTAGTTTGACTTTTTGGAAAGAAATATTTGGGTTTTTTGCTATCTTATTCTTATTTTGCAATCACAGCTATTCTTAAACTGGCATTCTATAGCTTCTATCAGCTACTATGCTGACTTGATTATGGGAATTGCAGTCCAACATATCTCAAGCTTTCAAACTTATTAAAGGAAAGGTAGCGCCAAAGAAGAAATGGAGAAGCAGGGAAATTCCTAGGCTCACTCACATTAATGGGTTACTGTTGCGTATTATTTGCATACTAGCTGCTGATTGGCTGATCACGTGCAGGGAAATTTAAATGACTGTCAGTGGCCAACAGCCTCCAGGCAAGCCATTTAAAGGCCACTTCCTTGGAGCCTGCCGACAGTTCTGCACCAGCTACAGCTTGGAGAAAAATAAAGTGCTGAACTTTTGCTGTGGCTTGTGTTTTCCTTTACATGTGAATCTAACAATTACTACAACAAACTTCGTAAAATCCTTCTGAAACACAGCCCAATCCATCATCTACTCTTCATATAGCCTGCCTTCATTTGGGTTAAAATGTATAAAATCTGTAGATTTTGGATAAAAAAAATTTTTTGTATTTTTAAAATCATTGTTAAGTACTATAATCATAGTAGTTTTAACCAAATAGCAGCTAATCAGATTTAGAAAACAATAAATCTAACCAGGGAAAAAATGAAACTTTGTTTTTAGTAATTGAATGGGGTAAATATCATATTGTTTTATATTAACCCATGTCATTAGGAGATTTATCTTTTTGGAAATAATTGGCATACTTTTCCAGATTCCTAAAATGAATTTGAGTGATTATGTATGTGAATATTTGCTCTGTATTACGATGATAATCCCAATGTGTGAGACACCAGTAGCTTTAAATCAATGTACTTGAAAAAGGCACAGAGTTTTAAAATAATATTTCTGTAGACTAATACTTCCTTTCAAAAACTTCAATGCTCTGTTATGCTATTTTCATTGGACAGCAAGTTAGCAATAAAGTAAACTGGGTAAAATGGACACAAACAGAAAGGCTGAAAGATCATTCTTAGAACCATTAGCGTTACAGATGGAATCAACAACTCAATGCACCACATCATGACCACTCTATGAGTAACTACAACTAGCTGTTTTTTCCCAAAACAAATGAACAAAAGAAACTCCATTCCTACCAATGCCTGCCTCAGAAGCAGATGAATAGTTCTCTCTCTGACATCACAACATTTCACTATAGCCTCCAAAGTAGCATAAATATAGCATTTTAAAAATATTTTACTGCCAATAAATCCATGATAGAATTAATATGAGCTGAAACCAAGCCTGGGGATGGATCTGAATTTCTTTGAAAACAACCAGAAAATGGTTGTATTTAATTTCAAATTTTTTCAAGATAAGTGGGGGGTCACTTCAAACTTTATTTAAGTTTTTAAAAGCCTGAATAAAATTGTTGGAATGAAGTTAAGTATTAAACTATACCCCAATGTAGAATCACTCCAGCTACAACTCTGATAAATTCGGCAGATAGTTGCAGAAAGGTGATTATATAAAAGAATGCTGAATTCCAGTTTTTAATAGTTACCTTAATGAAATCTAGTCCTCAAATTTCTTTGTACTGAAGGAGAGGCAAGGGCTTACAACATGATTCCTCAGTATAATTTCAGTATCTTGATAGTTTTCCCCCTAAATATTCTATTTTTTAAAAAAATCTGAAAATTGGCATTAGATATAATTTAGGTCTGTTTATGTGCTACACTCAATTTGCCAGCAAATTTGAAAAACTCAACAATGACTACAGGATTGGAAAAGGTAAGTTTACATTCCAATTCGAAAGAAAGGCAATGCCAAAGAATGTTCACACCATTGCACTAATTTCATTCCAATTCCAAAGAAAGGTAATTCCAAAGAATGTTCAAACTATCACACCATTTGCACTCATTTCACATGCTAGTAAAGCAATGCTTAAAATTCTACAAGCTAGGCTACTGCAATATGTGGATCAAGAGCTAATAACAATAATGAAAGTAATGTTCTTTGGGTAATGTGCACGAATGCTCGAAGCTTGAGCAACAAGCACTGTGAATTAATGGCCATAATATCTAGAGATAATTTGGACTTGGTTGCCATAACTGAGACATGGTTTAAGGATTCTAATGAATGGGAAATATCCATACCAGGATATACACTGTATAGGAAGGATAGAATAGAGAGAAGGGGAGGTGGAGTAGCCATTTATATTAAAGAAAGTCTAAAAACAACACTAATTCACAATACATGTCAAGATCTAGAGACTCTCTGGATTTGCATGCAAAATAAAGACGGTTCTGTCATTAGAATTGGGATGATCTATAGGCCTCCAGGGCAATCCAAGGAATATGACAACAAGATGGTGGATGAAATTACCCAAATGGCAGTAAAGGGAGATATTGTGGTTATGGGTGATTTCAACATGCCTTATGTTGACTGGAATATCCCCAGTGCCCTTACATGCAAAAGTAAGAATATAGTAGAGGCCTTTACAGGAGCAGCTCTGGCACAGCTGGTTAAGACACCAACTAGAGGGGAGAATATTCTAGATTTAGTTTTTACGAATGGGAATTGGGTTTCAGATGTCAAAGTGGGAAAAAATTTAGGATGCAGTGACCATCTATGTTTGTGGTTTGATGTAAAAACTAATTGTGAGCAATCCTATAATGCAACCAAAGTATTGGATTTCAGAAAAACAAATTTTAATGCAATGGGGGAATATTTAGATAATGAATTAAAGGGGAGGGATAAAATGGCAGGAGTGAGCACCCAGTGGACTGTATTAAAAAAGGCCATCTTAAAAGCCACTGGACTGTATGTAAGACAAATAACTAAATGTAAAAGGAAGAAGAAACCGCTAAGGTTTAGCAATGATGTAAGGGCTATAGTCAATGAAAAAAAGGCTGCCTATAGGAGGTATAAAGAGTCTGGAAGTATAGCTGATAGGGAGGTGTATAAAATGAGACAGAAGGAGGCGAAACAGATAATATATGCTGCTAAAGCCTCAAAAGAGGAAGAAATTGCCAAATCTCTAAAGAAGGGGGATAAAACCTTCTTCAGATATATTAGTGATAAGAAGAAGAAAAACTGCGGCATCACGAAGCTTAGTACCGGGAATAATACATGCATTGATGGGAATAAGGAGATCGCTGACCATTTCAATAGCTACTTCTGTTCAGTTTTCTCAAAAGACACCTTACAAAATAATACTATAGAGGGATATAGCATTGCTTCCAGCTGTACGGATTCAGCTCCAGTGATCTTAGAAGCCGATGTCTTAGAAGAACTTGAATGATTAAAGATAAATAAGGCAATGGGTCCAGATGGCATCCACCCCAGAGTTCTTAAAGAACTCAGATCTGTCATTACTAACCCCCTGACTGATTTGTTTAACCAATCCTTCTTAACAGGAGAAGTTCCTGAGGATTGGAGAATGGCCAGTGTTGTGCCTATTCACAAGAAGGGCAGTAGAGAAGAAGCTGGTAACTACAGGCCAGTTAGCTTGACATCAGTTGTAGTTAAAATGATGGAGACTCTACTCAAAAAGAGGATAAATCAGCACCTAAAAAACAATAACTTATTGGACCCAAATCAGCATGGCTTTACTGAAGGCAAATCATGTCAGACTAATCTCATTGATTTCTTTGACTATGTCACAAAGGTGATGGATGAAGGTGGTGCGGTGGATATTGCCTATCTGGACTTCAGCAAAGCCTTTGATACGGTTCCACATAAAGAGCTGATAGATAAATTAGTGAAGATTGGACTTAATCCCTGGATAGTTCAATGGATTTGCAGCTGGCTGAAGCGTAGACATCAGAGAGTTATTGTTAATGGTGAGTATTCTGAGCAGAGACAGGTTACAAGCGGTGTGCCACAAGGGTCTGTTCTGGGTCCTATTCTTTTTAATATGTTTGTGAGTGACATAGGGGAAGGTTTGGTAGGGAAGGTTTGCCTATTTGCCGATGACTCTAAAGTGTGCAATAGGGTTGATATTCCTGGAGGGGTCTGTAATATGGTAAATGATTTAGCTTTACTAGATAAATGGTCAAAGCAATGGAAACTGCAGTTTAATGTTTCCAAATGTAAAATAATGCACTTGGGGAAAAGGAATCCTCAATCTGAGTATTGCATTGGCAGTTCTGTGTTAGCAAATACTTCAAAAGAAAAGGATTTAGGGGTAATGATTTCTGACAGTCTCAAAATGGGTGAACAGTGCAGTCAGGCGGTAGGGAAAGCAAGTAGGATGCTTGGCTGCATAGCTAGAGGTATAACAAGCAGGAAGAGGGAGATTATGATCCCGCTATATAGAATGCTGGTGAGACCACATTTGGAATACTGTGTTCAGTTCTGGAGACCTCACCTACAAAAAGATATTGACAAAATTGAAGGGGTCCAAAGACAGGCTACAAGAATGGTGGAAGGTCTTAAGCATAAAACGTATCAGGAAAGACTTAATGAACTCAATCTGTATAGTCTGGAGGACAGAAGGAAAAGGGGGGACATGATCGAAACATTTAAATATATTAAAGGGTTAAATAAGGTCCAGGAGGGAAGTGTTTTTAATAGGAAAGTGAACACAAGAACAAGGGGACACAATCTGAAGTTAGTTGGGGGAAAGATCAAAAGCAACATGAGAAAATATTATTTTACTGAAAGAGTAGTAGATCCTTGGAACAAACTTCCAGCAGACGTGGTAGATAAATCCACAGTAACAGAATTTAAACATGCCTGGGATAAACATATATCCACCCTAAGATAAAACACAGGAAATAGTATAAGGGCAGACTAGATAGACCATGAGGTCTTTTTCTGCCGTCAGACTTCTATGTTTCTATGTTTCTATGTGGATCAAGAAGATAATAACAAATAGCCAACATGTGTTTGACAGGAACAAATCATGCCAAACCAATCTCATATCATTTTTAAACAGTATAACCAAATCAGTAGATCAATATAACACAGTAGATCTAATATACTTGGTCTTCAGTAAAGCTTTTGATAAAGTAGATCACAATCTACTACTCTACAAATTAGAAAAGATTACAACACATGTAGATGGATAAATATTTGGCTGACCAACCGCGCCCAACGAGTAGTTTTCAACAGCTCCAAGTCCACATGGAAGGAGGTAGGCAGTGGGGTACCACAGGGTTCAGTCCTGGGCCCAGTGCTCTTCAACATTTTCGTTAATGACCTAGATAAGGGAATAGAAGGGGAACTAATCAAATTTGCAGATGACACCAAGCTGGGGGGAGTAGCCAAAACCCTAGAGGATAGGCTCAAAATATAGAAAGTTCCAGGATTCCATGACAACTAGATGGGATTTTACAAGAGAGCAAGATTTCTTTTTAAGATACTAGAACACAACCTGTGTTCTGTTACTAAAGTTTAGAGTCTTTTTTTAGCCAAGTTCCATAGCTTGGAAAAAATAGAAAAGTGTAGGCCATTTTTTTTTCTCCCTTCTTATTGACTGTTATTGTTATTGATAGAATCCAGGTGGTGTACAAATAAAATATTAAAACATAAAACTGTAAAGAGTGTTACAGTAGTCAATGCTCAACAATGGGAGGCCTCTTCTGTGTGGGGTTCAGTGGGTCACTCTGTCATAACCCCAACATGCTCAAAGTAATGACCCCAATGGACTTTCACTGAAAGTAAACAATGCTTTGAACGGGCAATATTTATTTATTTATTTATTTATTTATTTATTTATTTATTTATTTATTTATTTATTTATTTATTTATTTATTAGATTTGTATGCCGCCCCTCTCCATAGACACGGGGCGGCTAACAGAAATAATGAACAGTATATAACAAATCTAATGTTTAAAATAATTTAAAACCCTTATTTAAAAACCAAACATGCACACAAACATACTGGGCATAAATTGTATAGGCCTGGGGGGAAAGAATAGTTCAATTCCCCCATGCCTGACGACAGAGGTGGGTTTTAAGGAGCTTTCGAAAGGCAAGGAAGGTGGGGGCAATTCTGATCTCTGAGAGAGAGCTGGTTCCAGAGGGTTGGGGCCGCCACAGAGAAGGCTCTTCCCCTGGGTCACGCCGGATTACATTGTTTAGTCGATGGGACCCGGAGAATGCCAACTCTGTGGGGCCTAACCGGTCGCTGGGATTCGTGTGGCAGAAGGCGGTCCTGAAGATATTCTGGTCCAATGCCATGTAGGGCTTTATAGGTCATAACCAACACTTTGAATTGTGACCGGAAACTGATCGACACCCAATGCAGACTGCAGAGTGTTGGTGTGACATGGGCATACTTAGGGAAGCCCATGATTGCTCTCGCAGCTGCATTCTGCACGATCTGAAGTTTCCGAACACTTTTCAAAGGCAGCCCCATGTAGAGAGCGTTACAGTAGTTGAGCCTCAAGGTGATGAGGGCATGACTGACTGTGAGCAGTGAGTCCCGGTCCAAATAGGGCCGCAATTGCAAAAGTCTACAAGGAACTGTAATTGGAAGTAGAGCCTTTGGACTCACCATCATTTTCCCAAGAAGCACAAGTAAGTCCCAAGTGTAACCATCCCAGCCCAGTACTTGCAATCCAGTCAGAAAGCAAATTGCCTGTTGATTTTGAAACCAATGCCGAAAACCAGACAGAATCCTTGGTCTATGCAGCCTTTCAAGCAAAAACCTCTGCTGCCGTGTTTTCAAGAAAGAAAATCAAAGGGCAGACATTTCTTTCAATTTCCTATCACAGTACCCTTTATGTATGCTGGCTGAGCGGAATGCATCATAAAAGATGACATTTTATACCACCAGTTTGTAAATTTTACAGACGCTTACATCTTGTAAATCATCCCAGCTTGTTCCTTCACTGACTTTATTACAGCAAACTCAACCATGGATAAACTCTGTGCCAATTTCCTGGAAATTTATCTTTTTTTCATGTAGATTGAAAAATGTCCTTCAAATATCTCTTCTCTTCCTACTCCTTGTAATGTTAATGCTGGTTTTTTTTAAAAGCTATAATTTTTGTTTGAGGTTTAATGGGATTTTTCACACATTTATCCCATCTTTGATATTAAAACCTGTTCCCTAATCAATTTTGTCTGCAACCTTTTTTATATTTGTCAATTTATAGGTCTGCCCATCTTGCAAACAGCAACTCTGGTAGGTAACAGAATTAAATCAATCCATCATCATAATAATATATATAATGACAGCTTTAACAACTTCATAAACACAGATCCCCCTTTTTATTTAGATATGAAAGGGGGGGGGGAAGGACTAGCTATAAATATTCCAAATACATATATACATATACAGTGACAATGTAAATTGTCCACATGTCTGTCTGTCCTGTTAATAGAACAGGTTGGTGATGCAGATAATCCTCAGTTTACATCCACAATTGAAAACAGAATTTCCATCGTAATTCATTGCAATCATAATTCATCATTCAACCTTTGTTGCCATCAGATCCAATTCCATGACAACTTTTGCAGCAGTTGCTGATTGAATCACTATGGTCATTAAACGAGTGACCCTATTTATTTATTTATGTATTTGTTTGTTTGTTTGTTTGTTTGTTTACTTATTTACTTATTTACTTATTTACTTATTTACTTATTTACTTATTTACTTATTTACTTATTTACTTATTTACTTATTTACTTATTTACTTATTTACTTATTTACTTATTTACTTATTTACTTATTTACTTATTTACTTATTTACTTATTTACTTATTTACTTATTTACTTATTTACTTATTTACTTATTTACTTATTTACTGGACTTTTATGCCACCCCAGTGTGAGTTTATCAACTCAAAGGAAATGATGAAGGATAGAATCAACCTAGGCATAAGCTACCTTAATTTGCAAAAGAAGTTGCTGATCTGGAGAGGAGCAACTTTTAAAGATGTAGTTGAAGAAGCAAGAGCCACAGAATCATTGGAAAACCAAACAATGATTGGCTAATCTAGCAGCAGGAGAAATAAACTCCTGTCAGTGGCTAGCAGGCTTCAGGGAAGCCCTTAAAAGCTTCTTTGCAGTTGCCAGCAGTCCGTATTCATTCTAACTAATAAACAATAAAGGTGTGAACTGTTCCTGTGACTCACCCCTTCTTCTGCGTGCAAATCTCACACAGAAATGACATTTTCAGTCCAGCATTCCTTTTTCTATCATAAAGAAACCTGGAACATACAAATACTTCTTGCAAAGGGGAATCCCCCCTTACCATCTTTCTTGTTGAAATTCCTTCTCTCCTCAAACTTTCTTTTCCTGGGTAGCTCTCTACCTTTATCTTCCAAATATAATATCTGCACTGGCATGAAACGAGAGGGCATATTCCAGAAGGCATATCTGCCATTCCCTGATTTTATTCTAGCTAAAGCTAAGATGGTATCATTATGATAACTGAAGTAGACCCAGAGACAGGGTTTGGAGCAATCGGTACTTTTATTCAGCTCAGAGAATAAGTGACAGCTCAGCAAGGTAAAGTGACAATTCAGCGAGTACCGACTGACTCTGGCTGGAGAAACCGCTCCTTTTATATATTTGCGGTTCCCGCCAAAGCCAGAGCCGGCCGCGTCTGAGCCAATCAGGAGCGACTTCCTGCTTGGGCTCAGACAGCGCCGAAAGAGGAACAAACTATTTACAGAGTTACAAGGTAGCCATTACAGGATACAACACCCCTCCCCTCATAGTTGGACACATCCATCAAGAAAGCCATGTGACAAAGTCGTCCAATCGATGGGGCCTCTGAGGAGCTCGCGCTGACCTGCGCAGTTCAATTTCTCCTTCGCCACCGACTGTGGAGGATGGCTCGCCGCTGTTCTCCCGGTGTTGCGGACTTGGCCTGGCGGGCCCAACGAAGGCTTCGGAGGACGAGGATGGTTCGGCGTCGCTGGATGGTTCCCTCTGGCCCGATAAGTCTCTTTGCGTGTCTCTTATTTCGGGCAATGTACTAAAGTCTGTTGAAGGGGGAGAGTCCATGTCAGCGGTTTGTGGCAATTGATTTTCTGTTCGCTTCCGAATGTGGTCTATGTGTCGTTTCCACAAACGACCATCCTCTAGTTTAACAACATAGGTCTTAGGTGCATTTTGCTTAACAATAATTCCCTTCATCCAGTTTACATTTCCATCAAAACTTTTTACATATACATTTTGTCCCAAATACATTTCTCTTTCAGGTTTTGTACACATTTGGTTATTATTAACACAGAACCTTGGGTTTAACCTGTCTAGTGGTGACCTCAACTTCCTTCCCATCAATAACTCTGCAGGGCTTACATGTGTGTGCGAGTTAGGGGTAATGTGTTGGGTGAGTAAGAATTGGTCCAAGTTCTGTTGCACATCCCCAGGGCCTGATCTGCGCAATGCCTCCTTTGCCACCCGTACGTAACGTTCTGCCAATCCGTTAGCCCAGGGCGAATAAGGCGAGATGAGGGCATGCCTGACCCCTAGGCCATCTAGGAACAATTCGAATTGCCTGGCTGTTAGCTGTGGCCCATTGTCAGACACTAAGAGATCTGGGCAACCATGGGATGCAAACAGTCTGCTCAATACCTTGATAGTGGCACTTGTGGTTATGTTGTTCATTGCTATTATTTCCAACCATTTTGAGAAAGCATCAACCACTATTAAAAAATACTGAGACCCCACTGGGCCAGCAAAATCAATGTGGATCCTAGACCAAGGACCAGCAGGCTGTTCCCACTCAGCCGGAGTTGTTTTGGGGGGACTGGGTCGTGACTCTTGGCACGGATCACACTTTGAAACCCAATTTTCAATATCAGCATCCAGCCCTGGCCACCATAAATGCCCCCTTGCCAGGCTCTTCATCCTGACAATCCCAGGATGACCCACATGTAACATTTTGAGTACCTTTCCCCTTAGGCTTTTGGGAATGATCACTCTATCCCCCCACAGTAAACAACCTTTTACATACGATAATTCAAGTCTTTTGTTTTTAAAATCACACAATTCAGGTTTCACAACATCATTTTGCCATCCCTTTAGAACACAGTTCACCACTTGTTTAAGGATTTGATCTTGCTGCGTGTGTGCAGCTACCTCTTTTGCTGTGGTTAGTGGGTTTTCCTCGAGTTCTATCATTAACACATCTGTGGAAGGAACAGGGTCTTCCACTAAGTCTGCTATGGGGCATCTGCTTAGGCCGTCTGCATGATTGATTTCCTTCCCCCCCTTGTGGGTGAGCTCATACTGATACCCTGAGAGGAAAAGAGCCCATCTGATTAGTCTTGGAGACATGAAAGGTGGAGTGGGCTTGTTGGGGGCTAGCAGGCCTAGTAAGTGTTTGTGGTCAGTGACTAGCTCAAAGCTTCTTCCAAAAATGTAATTGTGAAACTTCTTTACCCCTGCCACTAATGCTAGAGCCTCCTTGTCTAACTGGCTATAATTCCTTTCTGTGCTGGTCATGGTTCTAGAAAAAAATGCTATTGGGGCCTCTGTCTTATTAGGTAGAACGTGAGCTAGGACTCCTCCTATGCCGTACGGCGAAGCGTCGCACGTGAGCCTAATGGGTAGTGAAGCACTATATTGGACTACTACACTTTTAGAGGTTAATAAATTTTTTATTTGAGAAAAAGCTTCACGTTCAGTTTTCCCCCATGTCCAGCGGGCTTCCTTCTGGAGTAAACGATGGAGAGGCTCTGCTACTGTTGCCTTCTGCTTTAAAAAAACGGAATAAAAATTAAGGAGGCCCAAAAATGCCTGCAACTCATTCTTATCTCGTGGCTCTGGGGCTTCTCTAATTGCTCTCAGCTTCTCTGTTGTGGGGTGGATACCTTCCTTATCTATTTTATATCCTAGGAATTCTATACTGTTGGTTCCCCAGACACATTTATCAGGCTTGATTCTTAAACCTTTGTCCTGTAACCTCTTAAGTACTTCCCTTATTCTTTTGTTTACTTGTTCCTGGTTTTCCCCTGCAATTAAGATGTCATCAAAATATGGAATGGCCCCATTTACCCCTGACAATAGGCGTTCCATAATGCTCTGGAATATTCCTGGGGCTATGCTTACCCCAAACTGTAACCTCGTGCATTTGAAAGCCCCCCTGTGCGTTACAATTGTTTGAGCGTTTGCTGTTTGTTCATCGACCGGAAGTTGCTGGTAAGCTTGCGCCAGGTCGATCTTTGCGAACCTTTTCCCCTCCCCCAGGGAGTGTAGCAGTTGTTGCACAACCGGGATGGGGTAGGGGTGGTGTTGGAGTGCCTTGTTTAGGGTTGATTTGTAATCAGCGCAAACTCTTAAAGAGCCATCTGGCTTCAGAGGGGTAACTATGGGAGTTTCCCATGGCCCCTGCTCCACAGGGACCAAAATACCTTGGCTAATGAGTTTGTCCAGCTGTATATCTAGTTTGGGGAGGAGCGGCAGGGGGACCCTGCGAGGTTTTAGTCTGATCGGTGGGACCTTGGGGTCAATAGAGAAAGATATAGGGGGCCCCTTATACAATCCCAGTGTGGGGCTGAACACTTCAGGGAACTCTTCCACAAAGTTAGGCATATCATAACAGTTTACATTACACACACCCGAAATCTCGATCCCCAGTGGTTCCATCCATGCTAAACCCAGAAGAGAGTGCTTGGCCCCTGTTACAATAAGCATGGGAAGGGTACATTTAACATTCTTGAATGCGATAGGTACATTTGCTGTTCCCAAGACCGAGATTACTCCCCCCTGAAAGTCTCTAATCACCAAAGAGGTTTGATTTAGGTCAGCCTTAGATACATTAGGCATATACAGTTTAAATTTTTCCCAGGGCATGATGGTATATCTAGAGCCCGTATCCAGCTCCATTGAGCAAGGTTGGTTATTGAGTAACAGTGATATAACAATTTTAGCCCCCTTTTTGGTTGCCGTGTTATTCACGGAAAATTGAGAGTTACCTCTATAGTAGTCGCGGTTAGCGTTTGAGTAGTTCCTTTGACCCGCGTTGCGGAATGGTCTCCTTTCTCGCGCTTGGGGGGTCTGGTTTTGAGGTCGCTGGTATTGCGGTGTGGCCAATGTGTCCTCTGGCGCTGTTGCTCTGCATGCGATGGCGATGTGGCCTCTCCGGTTGCAACGGCGGCATGTAGCGTCTCGGAAGGGGCATCGATGGTGCTGGTGATTTCCCCGGCAGCCCGCGCAGGGGGCTGGGTGAGTAGCTCTCAGGTGTCTCGGCTGGTCTTGCACCAGGAGGCAGTTGTCTCCGCTGGAACTTTGTTGGCTGGGGTTGTCTGTTTCCACGGCGCTGGGAGACGCAGAGTCGATTTTCGCAATGATTTCTCGCCTTCCGTGCTCTTTCAATTCTCTCGCCGCCGCGTCGGCTGCTTCTGCGGTTTGCGCCAGTTTAATTACGGTTTGTAGAGTCGGCTCTTCTTCGATGAGGAGTTTATTTCTCACCGTGTTGCTTTTCATGCCGAAAACCAGGGCGTCGGTGAGGTGAGCTTCCGGGTCTTTAAACTTGCATTGAGCAAGTACCGTTCGCAGCCGCGTTGTAAACTGGCTGATCGACTCGGTTTCCCTCTGAACCATCATGTGGAATTGATGCCGAAAAACCATGGCTGGTTTGGTCGGCTTGAAGTGGCTCGCCAGTTTTTGTTGTAGGACGTCCCACGCTGTGGCTCTTGCTTGTTCTGGTTCGGTGAGAGTTTGGGCTAGTCTGCGGATTTCTGCGCCGCAGTAGTTAAGGAAAATAGCCCGTCTGCGATCGGCTTCGGCGTCCTGCATTCCCGCCGCCTCGAGGAAGATCTCGAAGGTGGCCATGTACTCGTCCCATGTCGATTTCTCGGGATCGAAGAGTTCCGGAGCCTGGCCGATCTGGATTTTGTCCATGTTGCACGCGAAGTTTCTTCCGTCCGTTCGTCGCCAGTGAAGTAGACCCAGAGACAGGGTTTGGAGCAATCGGTACTTTTATTCAGCTCAGAGAATAAGTGACAGCTCAGCAAGGTAAAGTGACAATTCAGCGAGTACCGACTGACTCTGGCTGGAGAAACCGCTCCTTTTATATATTTGCGGTTCCCGCCAAAGCCAGAGCCGGCCGCGTCTGAGCCAATCAGGAGCGACTTCCTGCTTGGGCTCAGACAGCGCCGAAAGAGGAACAAACTATTTACAGAGTTACAAGGTAGCCATTACAGGATACAACAATAACTATGTAGGTTTCTTTTAAACTTTTCTCTGTCTCATTTTTATTTCCTGTGCTGCCCTCTTTGTTTTACTTTCCAGATTCTGAGCCTTTTAGGGCAGAGATCAATCTTCTTGTCTTTTGTCAAATTATGCCTTCACAAGGGTAACATTTAATTAACCATTTCAGCAGAAAGAATTGTTGTTCAACAGGACCCATGAAGATAGCTTGACAAGGAAATAAGAAAGAAAAATATAGACTTTTGATATTTCTAAATCTACAAAGAGAATGACTATATCAGGTTAAGAGCAGCTTGCTATATCTTTATGTATCATGAACTTTGCAAGAACAACTCTTACAGTTTTTCCTTAAAAGAAGCTGATTGGGTGAGTGGAGAAATAACATAAGGTGAGATAATAAACTTTTTTAAATGATTAACATACTGTGGCATGCCATGGACACTTTTTAGTTTAATTAGCCTTTTATGAGACCATTCTTATTTACTAATAACTAATTGGTGGTGATAATTACTTAATTACACATTTAAGGTAGAAATATCTGATTATCGAATTTCCACCACATTTGCATTATACTTAATTATCTCATCTACTTCAGTCTAGATGAAGCGACAAACCCTCCTACACATGACACATGCACAAACCTAAATATACAATGATTATAAGAAACAAAGATACAGTAAAATAATTGCTAGGGCCCTTCACTTCTATTAAACCTCAGTTGATAAGAACCTGTATTCTGAATATATGCGGAAATGAGCCTGAAAAAAACAATCTTCAGAAAAAAGTCTCGTTTTATCAGGCTCAGCCTCACATATACAGGAATTGTTGTACCAAAAGGAAATTCAGGTAAATCAGTGATCAGGCCAAAATATCCTCTCTAAATATGGTAGATATAAAGGCTTCCAAGCACCAATTCCAATGATATTTGCCTCTAAGAAGCCTTATTTGCCAAGTCTAAAAGTTTAAAAAAAACAACCATCCAGGGTATTATTCAGAGATAGTCATGAGAATGGAACAGTTAGTTCCAGTTCTCCAGATGAAATACCAGTCCATTTTGTGAGCTTTAGGAGCTTCTACTTTCAAGAAATGTCCTTCCTTTGTTCCACTTTCCATTTGTCACTGTTCACCTTATTCCTATTCCTAATTATTTACAGGTAATCCTCATTTTAAAATGATAATTGGAACTGGCAAAGAAGTGATGTCACATCATTATGTCATGTAACTGTGCTCACCTATGACAGCAGTTACAGCGTTTCTGGTTGCCAATGTTAAGCAAATTCCATTTGTGATGGAGTAATATATTTGTGAGTGACATAGGGGAAGGTTTGGTAGGGAAGGTTTGCCTATTTGCCGATGACTCTAAAGTGTGCAATAGGGTTGATATTCCTGGAGGCGTCGGCAATATGGTAAATGATTTAGCTTTACTAGATAAATGGTCTAAGCAATGGAAACTGCAGTTTAATGTTTCCAAATGTAAAATAATGCACTTGGGGAAAAGGAATCCTCAATCTGAGTATTGTATTGGCAGTTCAGTGTTGGCAAATACTTCAAAAGAAAAGGATTTAGGGGTAGTGATTTCTGACAGTCTCAAAATGGGTGAACAGTGCAGTCAGGCGGTAGGGAAAGCAAGTAGGATGCTTGGCTGCATAGCTAGAGGTATAACAAGCAGGAAGAGGGAGATTATGATCCCACTATATAGAATGCTGGTGAGACCACATTTGGAATACTGTGTTCAGTTCTGGAGACCTCACCTACAAAAAGATATTGACAAAATTGAACGGGTCCAAAGACGGGCTACAAGAATGGTGGAAGGTCTTAAGCATAAAACGTATCAGGAAAGACTTAATGAACTCAATCTGTATAGTCTGGAGGACAGAAGGAAAAGGGGGGACATGATCGAAACATTTAAATATATTAAAGGGTTAAATAAGGTCCAGGAGGGAAGTGTTTTTAATAGGAAAGTGAACACAAGAACAAGGGGACACAATATGAAGTTAGTTGGGGGAAAGATCAAAAGCAATATGAGAAAATATTATTTTACTGAAAGAGTAGTAGATCCTTGGAACAAACTTCCAGCAGATGTGGTAGATAAATCCACAGTAACTGAATTTAAACATGCCTGGGATAAACATATATCCATCCTAAGATAAAATACAGAAAATAGTATAAGGGCAGACTAGATGGACCATGAGGTCTTTTTCTGCCGTCAGACTTCTATGTTTCTATGTTTCCATACGGTCACCAAGTGTGACCTCATGCAATCATCATTTGTGACTCCTGTCAGTTTCTCCATTGACTTGTTATTTGTTTATTACGTTTATTGGCCACCTATCTTACCAGGCGTAATTCTGGGTGGTTTATAATATTAAAAGATAAAACTATACAAAACTTACTATAAATAAAATACTATAAGAATCCAGATGCTCAGTCTTAACTTTTAAAAAAATGGAGCCGAAGTGAGTAGGATGAAAAGGGCGGGGATGTAAATTCTGCTATTAATCTGTCAACTATCCCAAATGTAAAACCCTGTCATTGGAGTCCCAAGCTAACTGGCAGAACCTGGTCTTTAGGCTTTTGTCAAGGTTTCCTCAATGATTCTCTTAAAAAATACAAATGACCAGCTTTCTGCAAGAAGTATTAATTCTTCCATTCCCCACCATCAGAGAGGAAGCAAAATGTCTTCAAAGAAAAACAAGAAAGTCCAGTTGACTCTTGAAAAAAGCACTTTTGGGACAACCATGACCTGAATGCCTGAGAGTCTCCATAGACATTTACCCACTAGGTACTCTTCCAACGCCCTGTTTCCCTGCTCATGTTATCTCCCAAAGTTTCAGGAGAAATTTCCAGCAAGGTAAGGGTTAAATTCTTTCTCAGTGAGCACTACTTTTTCTTAACTATAATATCATAAATATAATTCAACATCTTTGCTAATTAGAGCCCAACTTTTTTTTTTCAGATCCATGTCCATTGAGACTTCTCTTCCAGCATTACTCAAAGATTTCTGCTTGATGTCAGTAATTCAATGTAATGTTCTGTATTTGTATACATTTTCTTGCTGTAGCAGTAGGGCATGGCAATTGGTGGGAGAAAGCAGGAACGAGGGAAAATCAGACATGGGATATCAGAGACAAAAATGACATATAACCGGATCTTTATCATTTTAATAATTACAATTAAAGATAATATAATATGTTCAAAAAGGGTTTGCCCTTCCCTACTAGAAAGAAATGCAGTAGCCATTAATAAAACAATGCTGGGTGTTCAAAGATAATGTCACAGCGAGTTAAATTATTAGGGACTTAGTGTGTGTTTCCTGCCTCTGGTACACATTTTCAAGTTCCATTAGCTGTAATAAGGCAAACAGAATATGTACAAAGTGGTGGTTTTCCACACTTCAGGAATTATGTGACTTCAGAATGGGCACATTTGCCTGTGGTGATGATATCAAGTTTGCAATCAAAAATAATTTAAAATATCTCTCAGGGTAGTATTTCTGTTTAGAAGTAGCAGATCTGTCTCTTCCAAAGCGGAATTGCCCAATTGGAGTCCAGGTCTGTCCGAATTTGAGTGATTTTATCTGATAGAAACTGAGCAAACGCCTCAGCTCTACCCTGTAGGGGCACCTCCATTCCCCCTACATTAAGGAGGGAATGAGTCTCCCTAAATAGGGTGGCTGGGCGAAAATCAGAGGATACAGTAAGTGCAGAAAATGTGAGCATTTTGCTGCCTTTATTAGAACTCTATAAGTCCTAATAAGGGCTCTTAAAAGTGTTCGGTCAGACTCAGAGTTACTGATCCTCCAACATCGCTCTAGATGTCTCTTCTGGTGTTTCATCTCCTGGATCTTTCCTGGATCCATCACCATGGAGAGGTTGTTAAGGTGTTGGATTAGAATTTGGGAAGCTGATTGATTAACTTTCTTTCAGCTTAGTTTACCTCATAGAGTTATTATTATGAAGTAAAATGAAAGGCAATAATCGACTAAGTCACACTAAGGTATTGCAAAAAAAGCAGGAAGGAAGTAGCACCAAATAGAACCATAGTATTATCCAGAATATTTAGAGGCATAGAAAAATGGACCTTCTAGTTATTGTGGTAGTCTTTAAGTTGTATATGAAGTATAGTCCAGACATGCAAAAAACAAAAAAAAGTCAAAATAGGATGATGGACTCTTCGGAACTGGTGCAAATGCAACAAATTCATTTGAGGATAGAATATAACTCTTAAGAAGTCTGTCCAAGATTATTACTATTATGGCCTTTTATGAGGAAGAGACATGGCAGCAGTGTTCCAATATTTGAGAGGTTGCCAAAGGAGGAGCTGGACCTCAAACTATTTTCCAAGGCAGACATGGAATAATGGTTGGAAACTGATTAATGAGAGATTCAACCTGGAAATAAGGTGACTTTTCTGATAGTGAGAGCAATCAATCAATGGAACAGCTTGCCTTCAGCAGTTGTAGGAGCTTCATCACTGGAAGTTTTCAAGAAGACTAGATTGTCATTTGTCCAGACCAAAGAAATGGTAAAGGGTCTGCTGGGTAGTGGGGTTGGAATAGTTGACCTACCAGGTCCATTCCAACTCTGTTTCATCTGTTAAAACTCATTGAAGTAAATGCCTATTGCATTTAATAATCTGCTGCTGAAAGGAAAAATAGCTATTATGGAAAGGACTCTAACATGGATAGCCATATGTAGTAAGAAAGGAATTTGCCAAGGAGGAACAGACCAGAATTCTATGTGAGTTATATGAGAGATTGATCAATAATTATTGAAAGTAATTGGTCACAGTTGTTAAGCTAAAAATGATGCCGCTTATTGCTGGATATAATAGGAAATTACTTTTTTACTCTAGCATATTGCCTATTAGATAGCTTTATTTATGAAGTAAAGGAAACCGAGAGAATGCTGAGCGAATGGGATGACTGTTTTTATAGGTTTTTGGGGCTTTTAGACTTTAAATTAATTAATTGGATCTAAGATACTGTGTATTGTTTATTATATATTGTAAGCCACCTCAAGGCCTCGGAGAGGGGCAGCATAAAAGTCCGATAAATAAATAAATAAACAAACAAAAAAGCACATAACCTATGATGTTTTCTATTCCCATAGATTCCTTTTATATATTAGTAGGACCAAACTGGAGCTCTAAAGAGATTCAGTGGCAAATTATGCAAAAAGCCAAGAGGGAGCAAATATCCTTTAAGAGAACTATGTGTGGTTTGCAGCCTCTTGATGTTGCATCTATTTCACAAATGTTCAAAGCATATCTTGAAGATAAATTTTACAGTAGTCGTCTATACCAGCTAACTGCCAAAAGCTGCTGACACTATATAAAACTATCTCTCTCTAAAAAAAGAAAAGAAATAAAATAAAAGTTCAGTTATCTGGGAATGAATGTATGCTACTAAATGTATCTTGGTATGTATTTCACGTCATAACTGCAAGTATGATACATGGAATCCCTAGAGCTCAAATTATGCTATAGTTCTGCAAACTTTTTTTAAAATATTAAAGGTGCATTATATATTCCAGCACTACTGCATTCAGCCCAAATTTAGAATAGTTATTGTTGGGAACCCAGTGAGGTCCACATACTTTTTTTTGCCCCTTAGAAATTGGTTCCCTTGGGGCATAATGTTTTTTTATGTGATCCCATCCCACAAGGCTGACATCAGCAAGAGTAGGCTGAATCTAGTGCTTCAATCCCATTTTTACATACTGGACTAAACTCCATTCCTCCTGACAGGTCTAACCTTCCATATCTTTTCTGACAGTTTTGTTTCATTTTATGCCAAAATGGAACTCTTGTTCCACAACACAAGAACACAAGAACACAAGAACAAGGGGACACAATCTGAAGTTAGTTGGGGGAAAGATCAAAAACAACATGAGAAAATATTATTTTACTGAAAGAGTAGTAGATCCTTGGAACAAACTTCCAGCAGACGTGGTAGATAAATCCACAGTAACTGAATTTAAACATGCCTGGGATAAACATATATCCATCCTAAGATAAAATACAGAAAATAGTATAAGGGCACACTAGATGGACCATGAGGTCTTTTAATGCCATCAGATTTCTATGTTTCTATGTTGTTTTTGTTTTAATTTTAAAGCTTATTCCAGGGCAGTGATGGCGAACCTATGGCATGGATGCCACAGATGGAACGCGGAGCCATATCTGCTGGCACACAAGCCGTTATCTAGCTCAGCTCCAATTTGCATGTGCGTGGCCAGCAGGCTAGCCTGGAGGCTCTGGGAGGGCATTTTCAGCTTCTGAAGAGTCTCTAGGGGGAGGGGGAGGGCATTTTTGCCTTCCACATACTCCAGAGAAGGCTCTGGAACCTAGGGAGGGGTGAAAAATGGGCCTACCGGCCCACCAGAAGTTGGAAAATGAGCTGCTTCAGGCCTCCAGAGGGCCTCCGGGGGGGGGCAGGGGAAGCCAATTTCACCGTCCCCAGGCATTAAATTATGGGTGTGGGCACTCACGCCTGCACGAATTCAGCACCCGAAGGAAAAAAAGGTTCATCATCATTGTTCAAGGATAAGACACAAACAATTCTAGTGGTTACTCTAGATTAGTAGAGCCAATAAATATGTCTGATAAAGACACTGATCATCAACAAGGTCAGATGTCCTTTCCTAAAGACATACTGTATTTCTAAGTAGCCCTCACACCCTTGTCAGAGCTGCCAGATATTTAAATCAAATTAAACTCAGCCTTATTTGGAGGCTCTCTGCACAGTCATTCATACCTTTATCACCACACGATTGGATTATTGCAATGCACTTTACATGGGGCTATCACTGAAGAGCATTTGGAGACTACAATTGGTCCAGAATGCAGCCGTGTGAGTGGTTGTGGGTGCATCTAGGTGCACTCACATTACACCAATACTGCACTAGCATTTGTAAAATGAGTACTATTTTCAGCCTATTTTAGAAGTTACAAATATACCCTATTTTATAAATGGAACAGCATGAACTCTAAAACCAATGAAATTTTATTTTCTCAGTGTTACCCTTAGAGTTTGGTGAACATAATTCAAATAAAACCATATTTGGTGGAAACATCCTTATAAGCTTCTCCATTGAAAATATCAGACTTGAACTGAATTTGAGATGGACAATTTTTTTCAATTGTTTCAATCAAATCATATCAGAGGTGGGTTCTTACCAGCTCAGATCAGTTCTATAGAACCATTTGTAATTTGGCAGCCTGCATCAGTGGAACTGGCAGCAATCCAGGTCTACCATGCTCCCAAACTGGTTCTTTTGGCGATGCCGTAGATGCCACTATCTTGGTTTTTGTTCCTGTGCATGTGCAGATGTTTTTTAATGCTGCGCATGCATGCTCACAGTGCATGAAGCGTGCCCACCCACACGTTGCATCCCTGGGCAAACTAGCAGTAGCAGAATACAGAACCCACCCCTGCATCATACAATGGGCTTTTAGTGGCTGTGCACTAATAAGCTAGCTATTAGCAACAAAGCGGATTTTAATTATTGCACATAAATCCATTTCATTATTTTTAGAAAATGCTTCTGTTGTGTGCTGAACAGATGCTTTAATCCTTTCCTTTTTTAAAAAAAGAATCCTACCGTCCCTCCCAACCTACCTCTTTTCTCTCAAATAAAAAGACAACAAGGTCATATTGTGCCTTACAGTTAACCCTCACCAGGTGTTGCGTGTGAATTTAATGAATAATTTCATCACCAGCAATCCACAGAGAAAGAGAATTAAAAGCTGAACTCCTTCGCTTTCTTTAGAATAAACTGAGAGCATACATCCAAATGAGAGAAAAAAATTCTAATAATGGTATCTGTGACCTTGGGGATCAAGGGAAAATACACCCTCTAGGAAGCAGTCAGACAAGAGAGGCAGGAGCCCACAATTGCTTAATGATCAAAGAAGGAATCTTCTTAGGAAGCCCATCCTTATTGGACAGATGATCAAAAGTGGGAGTGGGGAGTATCTTTACACTTGCAAGATTCTCTTAATGTAGCTTTGCAATAAAGTAGAATTGGTTCATCTAGTTGTGTTTCCTATCTGGTCTATCTGAGAGAGCTGACAGATCTTAATCTGCTTTGTAATTTTGTAATATTCTGCTTTTGTTTTGTTTTTGTTAGTCACTTGAGCCCTTGTCAGAATGGTGAGACATAAATCAAATCAAATCAATAAATGCTGCAAACATCTTCCTAATGGTAATCTGCAAGAGCCAGTATTTTGTCAAAATTATAAAAGCAGCTTCTGATCATACTTTGGAGGAGTTTGGTAAAAAGGCTGAAGAATTTAAAAACACCCACAAAAAATTGGCTTACACAAAGTGACACATGTTGTTTAGCAAAACAAAATCAGATTATAGTTTTCCTATATTCCCCTTCCCAATAATGGGGAAAAAGTATGGTAGTGACTAAAACATTAGACTGATTAGAGGGATTTTCACTTAAATCTTCAGTCGCCCATGAACTTTATTTAGTATTTATCAGAGAGGTAGACAGAGAGGACTGAGAGGGGCCAAGTGATAGAAGCAGCTGGCACAATGCATTTGCTACCTCTTTCATCTATGGAAAAGCAGCAGCTTCACAAGGGTTTTGACAAAACACTGGATTCTTTAGTTTGATTTACTTTATATGTCACCTTTCTATTCTGACAAGTATTAGGTGACTTAAAATGTTTTAAAAACAAAACCAGAATAATTTAGAATAGAATAGAATAGAATTTTTATTGGCCAAGTGTGATTGGACACACAAGGAATTTGTCACTTTAAAACATGTTGTGCAAAAGAGAACGTCTTTACAGTTTTTTTTCTAAGTTCTGAGAAAGTAAGGGCCAAAAATATATCCATAGTCTTGGAACAGTCCAGGTCCTCTCTCATACCGCTAATCATTCAGTGGCCAAACTGCTGCCTCCATGACAATCATGGATAGATAGAAGAGGAGCCTTTGAGATTCTCTGTTTCTCAGTCTCTCGTGTTTGCCTCACTGATTATCCAGGCTGCCTCCATTTCCTCTCATTATCTTCCTTGTGTTTTATATTTGGCTCAAGATTTATTTATTTATTTATTTATTTTATTTATTCATTTGTCCAATACACAAATACATAGGAAGAAAAATAAACATGTAGTAATATATATAAGGGTAAAAGTGAACTTAGAGGAGAGGATATATGAAAGAAAGAGAATATATATGATAAGTGAGAGAAAGGAAAGACAATTGGACAGGGGATGAAAGGCACACCAGTGCACTTATGTATGCCCCTTATAAGATACAAGATTATTCTTTTTTTAAAAAAGCATTTGCCATAATTTGAGAGGCAAATTATGCTGTAATCTAGTGTCTCCATTCTCACAGGATGATCCACATGCTACAAGGAAGACAGTACTGAATGCTGTCTCCAGAACTGGTATTCTGTCTCCTGTATGAATCCTCTGCTTTGGTCCTTGTCTTGGATTCAAAAGAGGGATGGGCTGCTGCCCGGATGGGGTGGAACGCAGCGGGGTAGCGAAAATGGAACTCCACCCCAAAGCACCCAATTTGCACTGAAAGATGAAAGAAAACGCAGGGCATCCTGCATAAGCCAGGCCCACAGTGTGGTAGTAAAAAGTTTGATAGCTCTTCACTGATTCAAACCATCTGTCATGGCACTGCCATGGGAATACCTTCAGATGCAAGTCCTGATCTTTTTCTTTAAGGTACAATCACAAGAGCACACAACAGATTCAAGCTTAATATTAACCGCTCCAAACTTGACTGTAAAAAATATGACTTTAGTATTCGGGTTGTCAAAGCGTGGAACTCCTTACCGGACTCTATAGTATCATCCCCTAACCCCTAACATTTTATCCTTAGACTATCCACGGTTGACCTCTCCAGATTCCTAAGAGGTCAGTAATGGGCTTACATAAGCACACTAGAGTGCCTTCTGTCCCTTGTCCTATAGTCTCTCCTATATCTCATATTTCTTCTCTATTATATCCTCTATAACCTTCATTGTGTATTATTGTGTATCGGACAAAATAAATAAATAAATAAATTAAATAAATAAATAAACATCCTCTTCCAGGAATCTGTCCATCTTTTTGAAACTGAACTTCAGTTAGCAAGAACTTCCCTTCAAGATTTATATGATTCACGTCCTGCCAAGACAGAGCAGTTATGCAGTAGATACATGGAGTTCAGCAGAAAGATTTGAAACAACTGATTCACACCGATTTTCTTGCTTACCAGTTGGCCAGTGCTATAATTTATGCTTTCATCCATCCACAGTCTGCAAGCAAAGGCAGTGAGCAACGGCAGCAAGAAACTCCTATTTTGTAACATCAGCACCACCAAATGGCTTTCATGTGCTCAAACTCTCTTCCTGCATCAGCCTCTGAGGAAATTATACCTTTTGTTTGTTCCTAATTAAGGGCTTATGTTTGTTCCTAATTAAGGGCTTATGTGTAATCAAGGTCTCATAGATGACCCACAAAATAATGGACATTAATCCCAATCTAAATCACCACATAGATTCAACATATAATTGAGAACAAATGAGTGGTGAGTTATAAATGAGATGGAATTGATGTGAAAAACAAATGAAAACATTGGCATATACTCTACAAAATCAGCCTCAATCATCTAACTGACACTGACTTCTCCTAAACTCCACTGAATATGTTACCTATATTTTATATTTTATATTTGGTATGTATGTGCTGTATGGTTTTTAATTGTTGGGGTTTTATATATCTTTTTTATTATTAGATTTGTTCTATTGTTCTATTGCCTTTTTATTACTGTTGTGAGCCGCCCCAAGTCTTCGGAAAGGGGCGGCATACAAATCTAATAAATTATTATTATTATTATTATTATTATTATTATTATTATTATTATTATTATTATTACCTAGCCTGATAATGAAACATTGAGAAAGCAACCCACAAGCTCAGAGAACAAACCTTCATCCTCATCCTACTCCCGAGCTACAGATATTTACTACTATTGTAAATCATCCTATGAAGCTTATAAATCCAATACAGTGTTAATAACAGAAACAAGTAAATACCTGGCAAAGTTACCCAAGAAAATACCAAACAGGTTCCAGCTTCTCCCTTGAAATCTTTGCAATATTGCTTCTTCTGTCCTTTGTTGTTCTTTATCAACAGTTTAGACGGCAAGGTGCCCTCTTCACTCTGTAAAGCATTATGTGCACTTTTAAGTAAATAAAATGGGTGAAGATCATATGTACTGTATTCGGTATATATGATGTAAACCATGATACATAGTGCTTAAGTTGATTAACTAAGGGAAGCTGTTTCAAGTCCATAGTAATGGTGTCTCACTGATTTTGGACCACCCACTCTCTCTCAGTTAACTATTTATTTATTTATTTATTTATTTATTTATTTATTTATCAGATTTGTACGCCGCCCCTATCTGCAGACTCAGGGTGGCTAACAGCAATAATAATACAATGTAAACAAATCTAATATTTAAGTTAATTTAAAACCCCAATTTAGAAACCAATCATACATACTAACATACCATGCATAAATTTTATAAGCCTAGGGGGAAGGGAAAGTCTCAATTCCCCCATGGCTGATGACAGAGGCGGGTTTTAAAGAGCTTACGAAAGGCAAGGAGGGTGGGGGTAACTCTGATATCTGGGGGGAGTTGGTTCCAAAGGGTCGGGGCCGCCACAGAGAAGACTCTTCCCCTGGGTCCCCCCAAACGACATTGTTTAGTTGACAGGACCCGGAGAAGGCCAACTCTGTGGGACCTAACTGGTCGCTGGGATTCGTGCGGCAGAAGGCAGTCCCGGAGATATTCTGGTCCGGTGCCATGAAGGGCTTTATAGGTCATAACCAACACTTTGAATTGTGACCGGAAACTGATCGGCAACCAATGCAGACTGCGGAGTGTTGGTGTGACATGGGCGTATTTAGGAAAGCCCATGATTGGTCTCGCAGATACATTCTGCACAATCTGAAGTTTCCAAACTCTTTTCAAAGGTAGCCCCATGTAGAGAGCATCACAGTAGTCGAGCCTCGAGGTGATGAGGGCATGAGTGACTGTGAGCAGTGACTCCCGGTCCAACTATGCCCTTCAAAGCTGTTGTTATAAAGATAACATTGGAGAGGGAATATTACAGATGCACCCTTAAACTCATAGAAGACAAAATCAAAACCCATAAGTTAATGAAGCTTTATTGAGTCCAGGTCAACACCTGATGGTTATGTGGACAAATGACTGCCATTTTCATCTGTATCCAGAAATAATTCATGGCTCTTCCAAGGACATTCCAGCAATCTCTTGCTTCCATCCATCTACCTAATGTGCTGCCTCCGCTTGTTCTGCTTCCTTCAGTTTTGCCAGGCATAATAATTTTTTCTAGGCATCATCCACTCCCATTACAAGCCCAAATGTGTAATCTCATTCAAGGTAATTGACTGCTTTTATTTGGTCTAGAACTGACTGCTTTCCCTCACCTCTTAATCCATGATGCTATTAATACAGTAAGGACTCAAAATGATAATTCAAAAATGTATATCTTTCTCTTACTTTTCCTCAGTAACCAGCTTTCACAGCCAAATGCTATAACTAGATAAATGTAACAATGAATACATAATGATATGAATGAGAAACAATGTGCGAAAGATATAACACAATGAAAGAGATAGGTTGGGCTCACCTGTGGATAACAACTTAGCAAATTCATTTTTTCTATATTTATATGCAGTACGTAATCCAGATATCTCTTGATATTTCCCATTCTCAGAATTGTGTGATGAAAATGGAATTGAAATATAGACTAGGAAAAGCTATGCATAAAACGGCACATATTTGTAAAATAGGCATTAGAGGCATTATATAAAAGGAAAGTGCTTGCAAAAATGCATGTATCAGGACATTTTTAAAATGTATTTATTTATTAATGAACCTTCTGGACCCCTTTTAATTGCAGTCAGCTCTGAGAGATGTAAAAGCAATATGCATAGTAATAATACATAACAATACGGCAATATTTAGAACATGATCAATCAATGTAATAAATACAACAGATGGTGTTTCATCCTCAACAGGCCCTCTTCATTTGTGCATATTAAGTAGGCAGATTGTATCTTCAACTGGCAATCTCCAAGCTACCCAAACTCCACACTAAATCAGGTTTTATAGTTCCATGCAGCATTTTCATCTGGACTTGTAAACTACCGATAACTACTGTTGCCTGGGTAATATCAGTAGACTATGATAATAATAGAGCTGACCTATCATCAGAGGGCACCAGCTGAATTTTCTGAGGCATTATCAAGAGCAGCCCTATGCAAAATAAATTACAATAGTACTTAAGAGGTGGGTGGGTGTATGGAGAGAGGAGGGGATTGTACTCAGAACCTCTCTCTGCTGATGCCTTCAGCAGGAGCAACATGTCCAAGGAAATCTCCCAGGTTGCATACTTCTTCTTTTAGAGTTAGTGCAATATTGTCAAGAGTCAAAGGTGATGCAGCCCTGAGGTTAGCAGACTTAACATCCACTCTCTCTTGCTTGAGTGGAAAATCAGCTATTTCTCCCCATCCCAGTCCAAACAGCTACAGGCTCCAGAACCTGGTTTAGCATTTTCACTGCCTCATTAATTATGCCTGGGATAGAGATATACAGATGGTTACCATTGGTATATTAATTTTCTCTTAAAATTCACCCAGTAGCTAAATTCAAATGAATGGAGAAGTCCATAGTCATAAACTGAAAAAAGCGTAACTAACATCAAACTGATTGTCGCAGTTCTGACCCTTAGAGGTGACCCAGAAGAATAGTAGAGTCCACAGAATCAAAAGTGCTTTTTTGAGGTTATCCATCATCTTCCCCTTAATATAATGAACTATCTCTCAGATTTAGGGATTGCAAAACCTAGCATTGCAAAATGCTCTATTTCTTTGAGATCCAAGGACTCCAAAACTCCCAAATGATGGACGGGGGATGGATGGATGGGTGGGTGGGTTGGGTGGGTGGACAGATAGACAGATGTCTTTAATGTTTGTAATTTTAATTGGTTATATATCAGGAATTGTCCTAAAAATGCAAGTTCCAGATGTATTTATAAATGAAGGGGCAACAGCTATTGCGATCTCTGGAACATTTAAAATTTATTAAAAACTACTAAAATTAACTAAGCTTTCGTTAGTCCTCTACTAACATCCTCAGAGTGTTAAAATCCCCATTGAAGACAGTTGATTTTATATAATGCTGCTCAATTTGCTCATTGTATTGTAAACTGCCCAGAGTTGCTTTGGATAGTGAGATAGGCAACATCTACATTTAATAAGTAAGTAAGCAAGCAAGCAAGCAAGCAAGCAAGCAAGCAAACAAACAAACAAACAAACAAACAAACAAACAAACAAGTAATGTAAAGGTTAATGCCAATACAAGTGCCAATTTTGGTTTAATTTACATTTAACACAATTAAAATTATAGTGGAGTCATTAAATATTTAAAAAATATAATTACATCTCATGCATGGAGTGATTTTGCCCTTTTATTATAGTAAAAAATATAATTAAGTCGCAATTTTTGGAGAGCTTTAAAGAACACACTCATAGCTTTCAGGCCACAGCCAGCATCCCAAGTAAGTAATTGCTAAATTGATGTTCACTTTTGCTGATGTCGGCAGCTCTCATCTTTTCAGAGCTTTGCTGAGCCATTCATCTTTGCTACCCTAGTTCTATAATCACTGTATTTTAGCTTTCTGTATATTCATTCATCTATCATGGAAGATGCCGATGGTTAAAATGATTGTGGTGGGAAAGAAATGCAATAAATAAATAAGTAAATCAATATTCCATCTAAATTCTTAGAGCCATCTTCACATTTCAGTGGTCCCCAATTCATCCTTATGATTCCTGTCTTCTTCCATCTATAAAAACATGCCCTTTGGATGCTGAAGTGGACAGCCTATGGCCCAGAGGGTCATTTAGCCCTTGCCTTAATGTTATTAGCCTTCTCCCAGTCTAATTTCAAAAGCCATCTGCACATAGATCTGTTTGCATTGCTAGCAAGGGAAAAAATTCTTCTAGCCTATTGAATGAGGTTGAGATACAGGCACATTTAAATCAGATGTCAGAAGGAGAAAGCTAGATTAATAGACAACTGACAAGATGGGAAGAATATTGGGGGGAAAGATCTAAGCCCACCTAGTGCTTTCTTCAATCCCATTTAGCATAAATATCTATTTTATTATACATTATTTCTTTGGCTTGGATTTAGTGCCTTAGTATATATTTATTCTTTTTTTTTTCTTGTCACATCTTCCCCGTTTTTTATAAGAATAGAAGAACACTGAATAAAGCCAAGATACCTCCATTCAATCATAAAATTATCTTTCTTTTTTTTGCTGTTGTTGGGAGGGTTTTTGTATCCTGACTTCATTTTTATTTATTTATTTATAAATAACGTACAGCAATGAACACCCCTGATACTCCTTCTCCTTCCTATTTCATTACAACAGTGTTTCCCAACCTTGGCAACTTGAAGATATCTGGACTTCAACTCCCAGAATTCCCCAGCCAGCATTCGCTGGCTGGGGAATTCTGGGAGTTGAAGTCCAAATATCTTCAAGTTGCCAAGGTTGGGAAACACTGCATTACAACAACCCTATAAGGTGGGTTCGGCTGAGAGAGAGTGACTGGCTGAAGGTTTTCATGCCTAATGCAGAACTAGAACTCCTGATTTGTAGCCTGCTGTCTTTAAAAAAAAATTATAGAATGAAAGCATTTAAAAGGGAGGGAAAGTAAATATGGAAAAGGAAAAGGATAGTGATGGGAAAAGAATAAAGAAATGAAAGAAAAAAAGGAATAGAAAAAAAGGAAAGGCAAGGAAAATATAAAGAAATGAATCTGCAACCTCTTTACAGCAGTTACAAATGCATTTGAATCTTATCCTGACTCTCTAAGTCTAAGATACCTTCATATCTCTCGTCCTTCCATAATCTACCTTTCTAATCATCAAGCTCATAAATCACAAGTACATTTTTGTCTCTTATAAAGCACAACATAAATTCATGAAAGATTTCCAGTCACTAAAAAAATGTAGTTGCTGATTTTTCTCTAATTAAACAGGTCTGTGTTTAATATCGCTGCTAATTCTGTCAACTTTATCAACCAGTCCTCCATTGTAATTTTTTTTCTTTCCTTCTTTGTGCATATAATAATCTTACTGTTATAACCGTATACAAAAACTAATAATCCATAAGGCTTTTCTAGTTATTTGTCTATTGACACCCCCCACCAAAAGGAAAGCCTTGATTTCAGCTGAATATTGGTGTTTCAAATTCTTTGTATTACTGAATGTATTTGAACCCAACATTTTCTTGGCTTTTTTGGAAGCTCACCAGGCATGATAAAAATTATTCTTCCTATTTTACACACTTGCAATAAATTTGATGCATGGGAAAATATATCAGGAACAGAGATACAGGGCACTAGAGGTAGAAGCACTGTTAGATATTCCTTCTGTCAACTCTTGAATTTTCTTCAGTGCTTCTATGAAAGTCATTTATTCCATGATCTTGCCCATTCCCCTTTAATGGAGCTATGTATGTTTAGCCTAATGAAGAGAAAGACTAGTGGTGATCTCATAGCTATCTTCCAGTGCTTGTGGAGCTGCCACAGAGAAGGGTGATTTATTTTGCGAAGCATCTGAAGGTAGGACCAGAATCAATGGGTGGAAGTTTACTAAAGAGAGATCCTACCTGGAACTAAGGAGGAATTTATTGATTATGAGAACAATTAACCAATAGAACAATTTGCCTCATGGAGTTGTGGGTACCCCATCACTGGAGATTTTCAGGAAAAGATTGGAAATGGATAGCCATTTGTCCAAGATAAAATAAAGTCTCTAAGAGGTTGGACTATAAGACTTCTAAGGTCCCTTCCAATCCTATAATTATAAGATGCTTCAATAGTCAGCTGCATTTCAAGTGAAGTTGATGTAATTTCAGTCTATTTGAGACTGGGTTTGGCAGGAATCCAAGACTTTACTGTTATGTCCGAAGTTTCCATAAAGTTCTGTAACCAGGTAAAGTTTAAATAAGTAGTTGTTAAGCAGAAATCACCAAATGTAATAGGAACTGTTTACCTGTTTTCTATTGGCTGCTGTAGTTTGGCGCCAATATTAGATAGCTGTCAGCCGCCGCTTGTTGCTGGGCGAAACTGTATAAATAGAAGTGCCTCCGGTCTTACGCGGCTTCTGCTTGGCGCGCGCCAGAGTGAAAGTGTTACTGCGGCTTGTTAACCTCCTGCTGTGAATAAAGAATAATAGTTAGAAACCATATTTCTCGGTCATTTCAGTGGCGACAAGGGTCTAGAGGCGATTTTTTCTCACACAAAAAATCAAAATGACGACCCCTTCGATCATTCAACCTCCTGAACTGTTTGACCCTGAGAGGTCAACTTGGACTGCCTATATGGCCAAATTCGAAATATTTCTTGAGGCAGCCGGCATGAAGGATGCAGATGATGGCAGGAAACGAGCTTTGTTTCTTAATTATTGTGGCATGCAAATTTTTGATTTGGCAGGTACCTTGACCGATCCAGAACCGCTAATTCAGTGCCATGGGAAACTTTGAGGGATAAATTGGCATCCCATTTTAAACCGACTAAACCTGCGAGGGTTTTCAGGCATCAGTTCTCCCGCACCGCTCAGGCTGAGGGAGAAACTATCAACCAATTTGCTACCCGTCTTCGGACTATTTTAGCAAAATGCCAATTCGAAAATCCTGAAGCGAGGTTGACAGATGCCATCATTTTTGGCATGAGGAATGTGACAATTCGAAACAAGCTGCTGGCGGCGGAAGATTCTTCACTACAAGATGTCATCAAGGCTGCTCAAACAGCAGAAGTTGCCGAAGCCGCTTCAGCTGACCTAAAGTCTAACGACAAGCTGCCGACGGTCTTTAAAATAGCTGAGGCTCATCGTGCCCCCAGCAATCATCCACACGACTACAACTCGCAAGAATTCGATGCCTATGAGGACCACTGCTGCCAACTTCGAGGGCCACCTGCAAGACAACCCCGTCCACCCTTCCAGACCTGTGCCGGATGCCGGGGTCAGCACCCAAGATCCAAATGCCCCTTCAAGGACGCCTTCTGCCACCGCTGCGATAAACGAGGCCACATTGCCACCGTCTGCCGGGCTACACTGCCGGATGACCTTTCCGACAATCAGGACCTGCTGCCCACCTTTTCTACTCAATGGTACTACCGCCCCTTCAGACAACAGGGCAGAGGAAGCCGACAGCCATGGAACACCCGAGTTAACCGCACACACACAGACTGTGGCACCTATCCACCGCCCCCTAATAAAATTGTTGTCCCGCTTTTTCTTAATCACCAACCATGCCACATGGAGCTGGATGCTGGCTCCAAATTTACTTTAATGCCGTGGCATAAGTTGCGGCTCTATGTACCTGAATTGTCACGGGACTCTTTGCAACCACTGGACATTACAATCAATGACTTTCAGGGGCACCCTATTCGGGTTTTGGGAAGAACTAGAATACCTGTAACCTTTAAAAATGTTCACCATGTGTTGCCAATTTTAATTGTTGAGGGGGCTAATCACTCCCTTTTGGGTCTGGATTGGATGGCTCCCTTAGGGTTAGCTGTCACTGGCCTCCACAAACTAACTTACATGGGTGTGCCTGATTTTGTACAAGAATTTCCAGAGGTCTTTAAGGAAGGGTTAGGTACCTACAAGGGGCCCCCAATTTCTTTCTCCTTGGATCCGGTTATTCCCCCCCCCTTCGTTTAAAGCCGCGTAGGGTGCCGCTGCCCTTAATAGATAAATTGGATGCCCAATTACAAAAACTCCAGGCTCAGGGCATCCTGGTCCCCGTCGAAAATGCCCCATGGGAAACCCCTATAGTGACCCCCATGAAACCTGACGGTTCCCTAAGAGTATGTGCAGATTACAAATCGACCCTTAACAAGGCGTTGCAGCACAACTCATACCCCATACCTGTTGTGCAGCAGCTGCTGCATACCCTGGGGGCTGGGAGAATCTTTGCAAGGCTGGACCTTGCCCAGGCATACCAGCAGTTGCCCATTGACGATGCCACAGCAATGGTGCAAACGATTGTAACGCACAGAGGTGCCTTTAAATGTACGCGCTTACAATTTGGGGTCAGCGTAGCCCCTGGTATTTTTCAAAGGTTGATGGAACGATTACTGAGTGGACTTAAAGGGGTAGTCCCCTATTTTGATGACATCTTAATTTGTGGGGACACCCCTGGCCAGTTGCATAGCAGAATCCGCCAAGTTCTCTCTCGTCTAAGGGATAAGGGCTTAAGGCTTAAACCAGAGAAATGTGTGTGGGGAACCCCCTCTGTGGATTTTTTGGGGTTCCGAATAGATGAACATGGAATACACCCCACAGAGGAAAAGATTAGAGCAATTAAGGATGCCCCTGCCCCCACCTGTAAAACAGAGCTGCAAGCCTTTTTGGGGCTATTGAATTTTTATTCTGTTTTTTTGAAACAGAAGGCCTCCGCAGCTGAGCCACTTCATCGACTCCTCCACAAGGGAGCGTCTTGGGAATGGGGTGAGAAAGAACAACAGGCTTTCACTGCTGTTAAAAAACCTTTTAACATCGCACAGCGTAGTAATTCAGTACAGTTCTACCCTGCCACTTAGGCTCACATGCGATGCTTCACCATACGGGGTGGGAGGGATCCTAGCCCATGTTTTCCCTAATGGTCAGAAAGCCCCAGTGGCCTATTTTTCCAGAACGTTGTCCATGGCCGAACGCAACTATGCACAAATAGACAGGGAAGCATTGGCATTGGTGGCTGGAGTGAAGAAATTTCACCACTACTTATTAGGGAGACCCTTCCAATTGGTCACTGACCACAAACCTTTGTTAGGTCTATTAGCCACTGGTCGCCGAACCCCTCTTTTTATGTCCCCCCGCATGTCCCGGTAGGCTATTTTTTTGGCGGGATACGATTATGTCCTTATCCATAAAGGGGGCTCCACGATAAATCATGCAGATGGGCTTAGTCGCTGTCCCTTAGGACAGAGGGTAGAGGACCCCGCCCCTGCAGCAGATGTTCTCCTCATTGACTTAAATACAGAACCCTTGGTCACAGCTAAAGAGGTGGCTATTGAAACCAAAAAGGACCAGGTTTTAAGCAGAGTGCTACAATATATTTTAAAAGGGTGGCCTCCAAATGGGGAAGACCCCTGGGTGGGGGAATACAAAACTAAGAGATTGGAGCTGTCAGTCATGCATGATTGTATTTTGTGGGGTGACAGAGTGGTAATTCCCACTAGTCTGAGGCCACAGGTCATTAAAATGTTACATCAGGGACACCCAGGGGTGGTAAGAATGAAGGCCTTGGCTAGAGGCTACTTATGGTGGCCTGGGTTGGATAAAACAATTGAGGACTGGGTTGCCACATGCGGCCAGTGTCAGGAAACAAGGCCAAATCCACCCAAAACCACCCCTGCACAGTGGGACATTCCACAAAGCCCATGGTCAAGGGTGCATATCGACTTGGCGGGCCCGGTGGGCAACAACATGTTTTTGATTGTAGTGGATGCATATTTTAAGTGGTTAGACATAATTTTGTTAGGGTCCACTACCTCCACAGCTGTTATACATGCTCTAAGGAAATTATTCTCAATGCATGGATGTCCTGACGTCCTAGTTTCGGACAATGGGCCCCAATTTACTTCCAGGCAGCTAGAAATGTTCTTGGCCCATCTAGGGGTCAGACATGCTTTAACATCGCCCCACGCAGCCTGGTCTAATGGGATGGCGGAGAGATATGTCCGTGTGGCCAAGGAGGCCATTAAGAGGTCATCACCAGGGGAGATGCAGGAGAGATTGGATACTTTTCTCCTGACTCAACACATTATGCCAAGTTTAACAACTAACAGGAGCCCCGCCGAGCTACTTATGGGGAGGAAGTTGAGGTCTCCCCTGGACAGACTGCACCCCTCTTTTGTACAATTCAAAAATGTGAATGTGACAATCCCTGAGCGTGCCATGTGTGTGGGTCAACCTGTATATGTCAAGAATTTTGACAGGGGCAGACAATGGGAGTGTGGCATAGTGACCGATCAAACTGGCCCAAAAACTTATATGATCAAATTAAATGATGGCTGCCTATGGAAAAGGCACATAGATCATATACGGGGGAGACAGGAAACAGCCAGTATAAGGGACAATATGGCTAACACTAGTAATGGGGTCTCTACTCCTTCACTCCCCGCAGGGAGTTATACCAGACCGGGCAGAAACCAGGAACAAATAGACTGGGACTTACCTGGGGTCAGTGACCACTCCAGCGCTGCCCCTTCTCTGCCACCTGCCAGTCGTGGAAACTCTTCTTCAGCAGGACCCGAGGAACCCTCATCTTCTGTGGACACCCAAGTCTTGCATGAGCCTCGCCGGTCGGAGCGAACACCAAGAAGGCCTGCCCGCTTGGACGATTTTATTACTTATTTATCAGAATAAAATCTGTAAAAAAAACCAGCCAGAAGGGGGAGGGGTGTTATGTCCGAAGTTTCCATAAAGTTCTGTAACCAGGTAAAGTTTAAATAAGTAGTTGTTAAGCAGAAATCACCAAATGTAATAGGAACTGTTTACCTGTTTTCTATTGGCTGCTGTAGTTTTGCGCCAATATTAGATAGCTGTCAGCCACCGCTTGTTGCTGGGCGAAACTGTATAAACAGAAGTGCCTCCGGTCTTACGCGGCTTCTGCTTGGCGCGCACCAGAGTGAAAGTGTTACTGCGGCTTGTTAACCTCCTGCTGTGAATAAAGAATAATAGTTAGAAACCGTATTTCTCAGTCATTTCATTTACCAAAATATCCAGCTCCAGTGGCAATAGTGGACTATAAGGAACTCAGACTTTTGAACAACAGATCATTCCCATGTTCAAGATTATTATTATTATTATTATTATTATTATTATTATTATTATTATTATTATTATTTAGATTCGATTGCAACATCATATTATAGCGACCAAAGAGTACCTTTTCACATACAATAGAGAGAGAAAGAGCTAGAGAGGGAGGGTAAGAGTAGCTCTAATCTCTCCTTCCCTGTTGGCTGAAACAGTGAGCATTCAATCAGCTTAGAACATTACTTCTTTACTTCTACAGTCTTGCCTTCAGGCAACATTTGCAATTTTACAAGTGTTAACAAGGAAGAATGGAAGCAGTAAAAAGAGGCTTAGCAAAGATGCTGACAAAAGCTCATACATGTCTCATTCTGTTTTCCTAAGTTGCTACAAAATCTCTCCTTGGCAACTGCAGGCTATCCATAATATCTATTATTTATCTAATTTACCTCCCACTTTATTTTGCACAGGAGTTCAATGCATCTTATATAGTTCTCCTTCTCCTTCTCCCTCTCCTTCCTCCTCCTCCTCCTCCTCCTCCTCCTTTACCCACTAAATCACATTGGCTCTCATGTATATGTTGATAAAGTAATAAAATATTGTATGTGACAGCTTCCTTAACTATCCAATCTTGCAAAGTTATTTTTATTTACATTTAGCCTTATCTAAGAAAGCGCTCAGTTGGTAACAGTCCTAGGCTGGAAGGATGCAACAAAATGGACAATACAAAATTGGTATCGGTCCATGGTGGATCATATTCAGTTTCAGATGGATAAGAGGATGAATTTGGCCAATGAAACTAATCTGCGGGAACTGATGGGACAATGGGACAAGGTAAGAGGACATGTAGTTAGTAGAATTCAAGACCAAGGTATAAATAATAAATTAGAATTACTTTATTTATTTATTTGATTTTATTTATTTATTTATTCAATTTTTATGCCACCCTTCTCCTTAGACTCAGGGTGGCTTACAACATATTAGCAATAGCACTTTTTAATAGGGCCAGCATATTTCCCCACAATCTGGGTCCTCATTTTACACACCTCGGAAGGATGGAAGGCTGAGTCAACCTTGAGCCGGTGATGAGATTTGAACCGCTGAACTACAGATCTACAGTCAGCTTCAGTGGCCTGCAGTACAGCACTCGACTTGCTGCGCCGGCTCTGTTTATAATATGTAAATAGATATACAGGTATTGCTCTTGAGTTAAAATGGTATATAGAAAATATGCCCCATTTTGGTGGAGGGGTATGAATGTTGTTTGGTGGTGGGCACTTTGAGCACATTGTTATGTGTTGTGTGAATGTTTTATTGATATATCGTTATTATAAAAATCAATTAAAAAATTAAATTAAAAAAAAAAGACATTTAGCCTCATCTATCCGTACCATAATAGAGGGATAGTATCAAGGCCACATAAAGAGTTAGTACCACTGTATATTGCTTTGTTAAGATCACACTTGGAATACTTCATCCAGTGTTCATCTTCACAATATAAAAAATGTTGAGACTCTAGAAAGGGTGCATAGAAGAGCAACGAAAATCATCGAATACTGGAGGCTAAAACATATGATGAACAACTAGGTATGTTTAGTCCTGTGATGGTGAACCTATGGCATATGTGCCAGTGGTGATGCAGAGCCTTCTCTGTTGGTATGTGTGCCATCACCCCAAGTCAGATCTCTGTGGTGTTTCTTTCATGAGCTTCTGTTTCCCTGCAAATGATGAAACATAAGTTCACGGAAGAAAATAATCTTACCTCTTGCTGCGCTGCCAGTGTTGGGATGTCCCACCAGCCAGCTGGTCTTCAGGTCTCTGCTGTTCATGTGCACATATTTGCACATTTGTGCACAAACATGTTTGTGTAGATACATGTTCACACATGCCCACACATATGTCCACATATGTGCATATTCATACATCTTCACAGGCTGACATTCATGCATGTCTATGCATTCACATGTTCATACACATTCATACGTGAGCACATTCGCACATACGAGAGTACCTTTCAGTATGGGCAGGCGCATGAGTGTTTTGGTGTCTAATCTAATGAAGGTAAGGACTAAGAGTGACAATATTTGAGGGGTTGGCACAGAGAAGAGGAGGTCAACCTATTCTCCAAAGCACCTGAAGGCAGAACGAAAAGTAAAATATTGAAACTACAATAATCAAGGAGAAATCCAACCTAGAACTAAGGATAAATTTTCTGACAGTAAGAACAATTAATCAATGGAACGGCTTGCCTCCAGAAATTGTGGGTGCTCCATTAAGGGAAGTTTTTAAGAAGAGATTGGACATCTATTTGTCTGAAATGGCATAGGGTCTTCTGCTTGAAGAGGGGATTTGACTTGAAGACCACCAAAGTCTTTTCCAACTCTGTTATTCTGTATCAGTTCCTATTTTTCTCCGGGACCGCCTTCTGCCGCACGAATCCCAGCGACCGGTTAGGTCCCACAGAGTTGGCCTTCTCCGGGTCCCGTCGATTAAGCAATGTCGTTTGGAGGGACCCAGGAGAATAGCCTTCTCTGTGGCGGCTCCGACCCTCTGGAACCAGCTCCCCCCAGATATCAGAGTTGCCCCCACCCTCCTTGCCTTTCGCAAGCTCCTTAAAACCCACCTCTGTCGTCAGGCATGGGGGAATTGAAATTTCCCTTCCCCCTAGGCTTATAGAATTTATACATGTTATCCTTGTACATATGAGTGGTTCTTTAAATTAGAGTTTCTTAGATTAATTTTAATATTAGATTTGTTTACATTGTCTTTTTATATTGTTGTTAGCCGCCCCGAGTCTTCGGAGAGGGGCGGCATACAAATCAAATAGATAGATAGATAGATAGATAGATAGATAGATAGATAGATAGATAGATAGATAGATAGATAGATAGATAGATAGATAGATAGATAGATAGAGATAGATGATAGATAGATAGATAGATAGATAGATAGATAGATAGATAGATAGATAGATAGATAGATAGATAGATAAATTTGGAAGATACATAACATCTAACAGAATAAGAATAACAGAATGCAGAATGCTGAAGATGACAGAGTTTGGCATCCACTGTTCTTGAGAGACTGCATCTAATATGGTTCTGTAGAACCTGGTGGCAAACTTGAATTACACAAGAAATATTTTCAGTGCCTAGCCTACCCATTGATATTTGGGTTAGGTCTTTGTTTTTACAAAGCAGTGTTTTAGTATTTATGAAACAGAATTTGTATAACATTGCTTCTGTCATTTAAAACCCCATGTCCTTTAATTGATCTTATTGTTAACCCAGAATTCTTTCCTGGCATTTAAAAAGTGCCATTTCAACAAGTAAGAAAGATAATAGTATACATTTCCATCTAAAGACTGAAGATGTATACCATTCAGCTAAAGATTGGGGTTGTTTAAAACTGTCTTCCTAAAAGAATGTGGCCCCATTCCCCTTTCCATGTAAGCCAAGGAAACGGCTACAGGAAAGCAAACAAGATTAGAAAATTCAGCTAAATAAATAAAAATGGGATGCTATTAAGAGCCATTTCCTAAGGCTTGAGAGAGACAAATGGCAAAATAATTTTATTTGTTAAGTGGTTTTTCTTTCTTGCCGAGACCATTGGCAAGCCAGGCTATCTCACATGGTTCTATGCAGTAATAACTATTAAGCTAACAGTAGCTTGATTAGCTTCCTGGTACTGAACAGCTCGTCTTTACGTTATGTCTGAGTTGGCTATCCATAAGACCTGGTCTAGGGACCTAGACCGAGGCACCAAATTTATGTTCTTATTGTAGACTACATTCAATTTTGGTTACCATGATGTAAAAGGGATGTTGAGATTCTAGAAAGAGTAGAGAGAAGAGCAACGAAGATGATTAGGGGACTGGAAGTTAAAACATATGAAAACCTGAACAAGAAGCAATGGGTGGAAACTAATCAAGGAGAGAAGCAACTTAGAACTAAGGAAAAAATTCCTGACAGTTAGAACAATTAATCAGTGGAACAGCTTGCCTCCAGAAATTGTGAATGTTCCAACAATGGAAGTGTTTAACAAGATGCTGGATAACCATCTGTCTAAAGTGGTGTAAGGTTTCCTGCCTAAGCAGGGGGTTGGACTAGAAGACCTCCAAGGTCCCTTCTAATTCCATTCTATTCTACTCTACTCTACTCTATTCTATTCTATGCCATTCCATTCTATTCTTAACATCAGGCATTTGCTTTGAAGAAGGCAGTCATTCTTTCTACAGCAGGCTAACTGAAGGGCTCTCAATTTAATAACAATAATGCATTGAAATGCATATTCTTGACCATAGCCATAGTTTGGAGAAGATAATTTTGAAATTTCTCTTGGTTCTTAAACTGGGTGGCTTTAGCCATTCACCATATAACCTCTAGATGATCCTTTATCATCTGTATTATTATTCTTTGCACACTCTAAGGCCTCAGCATTTTTTTTGGACACAACATTCCAAGTCTCACTAACATAGTATAGAGTGGTACTGTCGCTTCTCATAATATTGATGCTCTCCCTTTATCAGTGGTAGGGCTTTTTAGCAGCTGTGGCACACTGCTGACTCATAGTGGTGGCCTACTGGGTCATCTATATCCCTCTCACAGTTATTACTGTTGAGCCAGGAGTCATTTGTGCATTTGGTTTTTCCTGCCTAAGTGCAGGATCTTAGTTTTCTCACCATTGAACTGCATCTTGTTGGGTAAGGCTCAGTGCTCAATTCTGTCAAGATCATTCTGAACCGTCAATCTGTCTTCCAAAGGGTTGCCCATTCCCTTCAGCTTGACGAAATCTGCAAATTTGATGAATGCCCCCTTCTCCCTCCTTTCCCCCCTTCCCTTGAACCCAGAATGGAAGGCCCTCTTCTTTCTAAACCTAAAATAATTCCTCAAAAATATTCTTTCACTCACAGAAAGAAATTGCTTAAAATGTATTGAAGCTGAGAGCTCAAAAGGCTCTCATTAGTTCATGGGTGTCTAGCATCCAAGAATAACTCTCATTATTTTATTCATGTAAACCATTAATTTTCGAGTTTTGGTTATTCCTATCAATGTTGGTCTTTCCATTACTTCTAAACAAACAACTTTTGCAAATTCTATTTCATTAATTGGTTCAGATGTTAATTAACTTCTTTGTATTATTTTTAATTTTGTCAACATGAACATGAATAGCTACAAATACTCCTGACCTTTGCATTCAATATTTTCCCCCATCTCCCTGGAAATTGTTCCTAGTTCTCTTACTGATAGGGCTTTTCCAATCTGGTGTCTAATCTTAGTACTGGCAAGTCTTGGCAACCTCGTATCTGTTTCCCATAAAGCTGCCTTCATCTCGATTTCAGCTTTTAAATGAGTTAGCATTAAATTGTCTCTTGGTGTTCTGGTTATAAGCCATGCTCATATAAACACTTTGGGCCAGGCACAACTTAAAATCTTTTCTCTCTCATTCTGTCTTTCATTGTCTATTCTAGGCAGACACAAGGTTACATATAGGCATATTCTTATTTTATTGTGTTTCGCTTTATTGCATTTGCAGATATTGCATTTTTCTTATAAGATTATCCACCAACAGAAATATTATGACTTGCTGAAGGCCAAAATGATGATTAGCATTTTTAGCAATAAAGTATATTTTAATTAAGGCATGTACGGTGGAAGTTTTGGACATAATGCTATTGCACATTTAATAGACTACAGCACAATGTAAACATAGGTTTTATAGGGATTTGGAAACCAAAAAATTCTTATGGATTATTTTATTGCGATATTCACTTTATTGCAGCGGTCTGGAACCAAACCTGAGATATCTTCAAGATATGCCTGTGAATTGCCTGTAAATAATTTTATGGCAGAGAAATAGAAACCTCAACTTATGAAAGAGTGCTGTGTACAGCAACATAGAAAAATCATTCTCTCTCTCCCTCTTTGTGTGTCTGTGTCTGTGATTGTGTATATGCGAATCCCTAATTTTAGGTGTGTATTCACTTTGCTGGAGAGACGGAGTAACGACACGGACACCAGAGCTGGATTTAAATTGGGTCATTTTTATTAACATAAATTTGCATAATTTATTCAAATACTTTGCATAAATTAGCATAAACAACTATGACCCGGAAATGGACCTGCAGGGTCAAACAACTACTTCCGGGGCGGAAATGACGTTATGCCAACAAACATTCCTGGGCAACTCATGGGCGTATCTCGATGCAAGGTCCAGGTGAGGGCCAGGCCGTCACCTGCGACCTTTTTCTGCCATGCTGTGCATGAGGGGGGTCCCACCGGCTAACCCGAATCGGGGAATTAAAGGTGCAGGACCCAAAGACAGGTTCCCCCCAGCTGCTCAGGCAGAAACTCCCTCCATGAGCTTGCGGAGAACCTGTCAATCATCCCCAAAGATGCCCAAGGGAGAACGCGCGGTTGCTAAACCACCCCAGTTTTCCGCCCCTAACCTGCCACAGGAGTGGGGGTCAGATCTCTATCTTGGCCCCCCGACTCCCCCCTCTAGCTGCGCCAGCTCACGCAGAGACCGCTGCAGGTCCTGTAAGAAGATGGCGTTCCCCCGCTCCGACAGGTGAACGCCATCATCCCGGTAAAGCCATGGCCGGTCTATTGAGATAAGGGGATGGGGTACTACCACTCCACCCAATTCCCTAACCGTTTTACCCATAGCCCTATTCACCCGTCGCCTAGCCCGGTGAATGGCCCTAAGGGAAGAGGCATCCCTCCACACAAGCCTAGGTAATATTTCTGACCACACCACTTGCGTGGTGGGCCATACCTCACGAAGCCTTCGCAGGTCTTCGCGTGCCTGGATGATCAGCGCCAGGCCTCCCAATATGCACAGGTCATTGCCACCTAAGTGCAATACCAGCCACCTGGGTGCGGCCACAAGACGCTGCCCACCCAGACCCCTTTGGGCACGACTCCAGGAGCCGCCCCCCATATTGCCGGGCGCAGCCACAGAATGCTGACCGCCCAGCAACGCCGGTAGGAGACCCTCCCACCGCATACCTCTCCGGCCCATCCAGGTAACGTTGACCCACTGCCCCAGGGACAGGTGGGTCCCGATGGCGCTCCTGGCTGCCGCGCGGCCAGCCCAGAAAATCATGCTGTGGCCACACAGCAGCGCCGTCGGTTTTGTGTTAGCCTGGGGACCTGCAAGAGGACACACACACAGAGAGGTTACCTAACCTAAGCCCTGCCTAGGATCCGCAGCGGGCCTAACATAACCCAAATATGCCGCTGACCGCCAGCGGCCGATCTCCCGAATCCGATGGGCCGGGAAACCAGAAATAGCCGCGCTAGTGGCGGCGCCGATACGGAACGAATGCGTTCCATAACCGGCGGGATCCATGCCCACCTGGGCCATCGCCCTGGATACTAAAGCCCAAAACTGGAAACGGGTCAGAGGGGTACCATCCCAATGTCTAAACAGGTACCCCGGGCCCGACCCCCGAAGACCACAATAAAGCTGTAGCGCGGCCACCGGACACACCGACTGGTCGGTGGCCGCACTAAGTTGTATGGTAACCCCTCTGCGTAGCTGATCCGTCTTAGACCGCCTTACTACAAGGGAAACCCCCCCTTGTCTAAAGGCCAGATCAGCATACTGGAAGGCTCGGAGCGAGGTGTCAGCCTGAGACGAAGCCATGGCCTCGCTGACCCGAAGGGCCCCAAAGAACATGACACAGGCCGCTGCCCTAAAAACACGGGCCTCGTACAATGAGGAACACAGACTGTCAAAAACCACGTTGATTAAAGACAGCTGCTCCACCGTCAGAGCCTGACGAGTGTCACCTGGGGCCCCCGCTTGCTCCCTAAGCCAGCCTTCCAGAATCTTCCGGATGCGAAAGTCACCCGAAAGATCTGCAAACCCCCCTGCCTTGGCCAAGAAGGCGAGGCCGGCTAACCGGGACCGGATCGTCCTAACTGACAGGCCACGCTGCCTAAGCTGGACGCAAAACTCGGCCAAGTGTTCTACAGGGACAGGCCAACTAAGCTGGTAACCCCTGCCCTGCCTGAACTCCCCAAACTCCTTACCTGCACGCTGGTATGCCCTGAGGGTGCCGGGCGCTACAGACAAGGAGATTGCCCGGGATGCCTCGCCTCTCCACCACTCTGGATCCCCCCCAGACTCCAGAGGTGGCTGGGGAACGCTTCTGGCAACTCTCGGGCCCACGGGGCCAGGGTCCGAAACCTGGACAACTGACCACGGGACAAGGCATCAGCAACCCCGTTCTCCAACCCGGGGACATGCTTAGCCAAAAACAATGCGTTTAGGGACAAGGACCTGTGCACAAAATGGCGGACAAGCCGCATGACCCTGTCGCTCTTCGAGGACAGGGCATTCACCACATGGACAACCGCTAGGTTGTCACACCAAAAGTGCACGGTCTTGTCCCTAAACTGCTCCCCCCAAAGCTCTAAGGCCACTATTAAGGGGAAGAGCTCCAGGAACGTCAGGTCCTTAACCAACGAAGAGGCACTCCATTCCAGAGGCCATGCCGACCAGCACCACTGGTCACCTAACACCACCCCGAAACCACAAGTCCCCGCGGCGTCAGAGCAGAGCTGCAACTCAGCTTCCAAGAGAAGCTCGTGCCTCCAGAAAGACAAACCATTAAACCTGACCAAAAAATCCCGCCACACGCCGAGGTCAGCCCTGACCCCAGCGCAAAGGCGGGTACGATGATGGGGCAAACGGAGCCCCTTCATCGCATCATACAACCTCCTGGAAAAAGCCCTTCCAGGAACAACTACCCGACAGGCGAAATTAAGAATGCCTGCCAATTCCTGGAGCTGCCGTAGGGTCACCTTCCGGCAGCTCAGCACCTCATCAAGCTTCCGCTTAATCTTTACCAACTTCTCTAGGGGCAATCTAGAAGATTGCTCCTCTGAGTCCAATTCAATACCCAGAAAGGTAATCCTGGTGGTGGGGCCTTCGGTCTTTTCAGAGGCTAAAGGCACCCCTAATTGAGCACAAAGGGCTTCGAAGTCCCTCATCAAAGCAAAACATTGCTCTGAATGCGCAGGCCCCGCCAACAGGAAATCATCAAGGTAGTGAACGACCGTACCCAGACCACTTTGCCTCCTGAGCGCCCACTCCAAGAAGGTGCTAAAACTCTCGAAAAGCGAGCACGAGACAGAGCACCCCATGGGCAAAGCTCTGTCCACGTAATAACCCCCCTCAAAATGGAAGCCCAACAGCTCAAAGTCGTCTGGGTGTATGGGGAGGAGCCGGAATGCCGACTTAATGTCGCATTTACCCATAAGGGCTCCCACCCCACACTTCCTAACCATAGTCACGGCTGCATCAAAGGATGCATACCGGACTGAACACAGCTCGTCAGGAATGAAGTCATTCACTGACTCCCCTTTTGGAAAAGACAAATGGTGAATCAACCTAAATTCACCACTCGCCTTTTTGGGGACCACACCTAAGGGGGACACACGAAGATTCGGGAAGGGCGGTTCCGGGAAGGGCCCGAGGACCCTACCCTTGGCCACCTCCTTCCGAATCTTCTCCCTAACAATGTCTTCATGTCCAACAACTGACCTAAGGTTGTCAGACATGAAGGCCCTCCTAACACCCATGTAAGGGATCCTAAATCCCTCCGAAAAACCTAGCAAGAGAGCGGCCGCTCTCGAGCGAGGGTGGTAGTCACCCAACCAACCCTCAAGCACCATTAAATTAATTGGGCTGGGCCCCTTTTCCCCCAGCAGGTGGGGGGGGCTTTGGGAGACCCGAGCCTTTCTTTTCAACCCCCTTCTTGGGGCGGGGGCACACTGCTGCGGAATGGTTCCCCCCACAACTTCCGCAGGCGTGACGAAACCTGCAAATGGGACGGAAACACGCCCCCTTTGCAGCGAACTCGTGACACACCAAAGAGGCCCCTTTTCCAACGGCACCCGCCACGGCCTTGGCCGGCGCGGGCGTCGCGGGCTCCTCTTCCATAAAGTGACCGCTATCGGTCCTATCACAGCCCTCCTTCCCTGACATATGCGTGGCCTGGAACCACAGGTCCGGAACCACCATATCCCAAGGCAAGTAGGGGTCATGGGCAATACGCATCCTGAACCCCTTGTCGTAATGCCTCCATATGGTGCCCCCATATTCAAAATGGGCCCTCGCTATAAGGTCGATGTACTTCAGCAAGGCAGCGGCCCTACCCGGCTGCCTCTGAATTACCACCGACGCAAAGGTCAGAAAGGCGTACAGCCACGAGCTGAAGCATTTTGTGACCTTTGTCTTTTTAACCTTCTCCCCAGGGACCACCTCCTTGTCCTGTTTAGGGACCTCCCTGTTCAAAATGGAGAAAAGATCAACATACTCCCCCCGCCAGATTGCCTCCTTAACTGACGGGTGAAGATGGTACCCTAAAGGCGTCGCGGGCAACCCACAAGGGATGGCCCCAGGCTTGATGCTGGCGAACGGGTCCCACACCGTGGTGGCCCCCGAGCCCAGCACCCCAAGCCCCGGTGGATACATGAACGGGACCGGTGGCATAATGGCCGGTGGAGGAGGGATCCAACCCCCCACCCCCGCCCCGGGTGGGACAGGTACCCCCGCCGCCCCCACTGGCGGAGCCGGCGGGGACCAGACCTGTCCACAGGTGCCTGCAGCAGTCCCCACAAAGCTGTTGCCACCCCCCAAAGCGGGCGGGATGAACCCGGGACCCTGGACGGGCAAGAGCGGTGATGTGCCTACATGTGGTGCAACCTCACCTGTCCCGTAAGGGGTAGAAGCCATCCACGGTAGGCCCATCCTGGTTGGGCCCTGGAACGATGACCACTGCCCCGACTGGGCCATCTGCCCGGTGTGGGCCGTCTGCCCGGCGTGGCCCGTCTGCCCGGTGCCAGCCATCTGCGTGTTGGGGGCCACGCGCCCTTCTGGGGCCGACTCCTCTTCGGGGTCTGCGCCCCATGCTGCGGTGGCAGTCGAGGAAAGCCCCTCTGGGCCTGCCCCCGACCGCCACCTCTCCAAGTCATCAAGCCGCTCCAAGACCCTAGCCCAGGAGAGAGAAGGGGACATCTCGGGTTGAGGGACTGTGGGCACAAACCCTACCACCACCCCCCACCGGGATCCCCCCCGGGGGGCCCGCTGCCGCAGCCCGAGCCCGGGCAGACGGCCTGGCAGCCCTCCTAGGCCGCACCACTGGTTGGGCCGGGAGGGCCTTAGGTTGCCGCTTTTTAGGGGCCATTACAGCAACTACCAATCTAATTTAACAAGAAGAAAGGGATAGGGCAGGACCAAGCCCCCCCCCAACGGACCCTGCACCCTTTGGGCAAGGCCTGCCTCAAGCAGCAGGCCTCAGCAGTGCAACACCCTATTAAGAGGCTAATCCCCCCCCCCAATGGGTAACAAGGCCCAACACCAGGCCTTTATGCCCATGCCACAAGCCACCCAGTGATCCCCGCGGGCCCGCGAGGCCACCAAAAGGCAGCACCTCCCACCACCCGAAAACAGGCAATGAGGCTCAAACCAGAGCGGAGCCCAGCCGATGCTGGCTCCGCTGATATCAGAAGGCTTTCCGCTTGAACTACTGGCCACAAAATGGCGCCTCGCACGAGGTCGCCAAACAAAATGGCCGCCGGAGCAGACGAACGGACGTCTGCTCTTCTCTGCAGTCCGGGCGAAAAGGGAGAGCCCTGGGCCTGCTCGCCCTTATATAGGGCAAGCAGGCCCCGCCCGGACCAATCAGGAGCCTGGCCAATCAGGCCCTGATCTCCCGAGCGAAGTCTCGCAATGCGAGACTTCGCCCGGGATCCAAGATGGCGGCCGCCATGAGGGACCGTGTCTCCCGGTCCCTCCAGCAAAGCCTGCCAGCCGGGTAAGTCCGGCGCTGCCCTTTTTTTCTTCTGCATTTTTGGATCATTTATGGAGATGAAGCCATTTAAGATTTTTCATAAAATGTTAGCAATCAGATTTTTCTTAATAAAAGATATAAATATTCTAAATAGCTGAGAAAATCAGGAGAAAGTGTTTTATTGTCTTCAGTTGTTATTCTTAAAAAGTAAAACATTGATTTGGATGTTCTTAAACAGGAAATACCACTAGTATATTTTTTTAAATGCCTTCTTAAATAAAGATACTGTATATTTTAAAATATTGAAGACAATTCAGAATGGTAAACAGGTAAATGTTTTATGGAACAGGCTCATTTTATGTTATATATTTATGGATATATAAACTGTATCAGCCTAAATATGCATTTCGTAGGATTACCTGGAAAGAATAACCATCAGAAATTATATAAATTGATCTGACAGTTGAAATTTCTGAAGGTAAAGTCATATTTTGCTTCAAAATGAAGTCTTAGTTGGTTAAAGTATAGCAGGTTAATCATATGCCAGTCATCCTATTCCCTTTTAGTGCCCATCATCCTATCCCCTTTCACAACAAAGCTATGAAAATGTCACTAAATGTAGATATGCCCATCTGTGCTTCTATATTGTCCAAATTCTGCTTTAAACCTCCTTGTTTATTGTTCAAATTTCTCATCTCTTCCTTTTTTGAGTAACTTCTCAATTGCCTCCAATCACAACTTTCTTGGTCTTCCCCTTAATCTTACCTACAGTTATTAGGTGAGCAGATTTTTGGTACAAATGGTACAAATGTCACAATATCATACCGGGAATTCAGGGAAATTAGCCTCTAAGAAAAGTGTGATCTTTCTGCTGTAAACAGGCAAAGACTAAGATTTCAATAGTAGGCAAACCCTTCCCTACCTTAAAATGACCAAAGAACTAATGACAGGTTATTTTATTAAAAATCCAAATATAAATTTAATGGAGCAGAAATCTTCCCTGCAAAATGGAGAGTAGAATAAATCAGACTGACATAATCTGTACATCCTGGACTAAGCGATCTGGTGACCTTTCATATGTACAAAAGGGTTTTATAAAAAGCACTTTACTGAGGAAAAATTCTGGAGAAAAGACGAAGGGAAAAGATAATATATAATTAAAATGCTGATTCATTAAATAATTCAACCAAAGAAGAATAGAGAAAGAAAACCCATTCTGAAAGTTATGGGAGATTGAAGATATAAGAAACAAAACATATAAGTAGAGTGGAGTCTAGCTGTATGGTCCCATTAACAAAATGTAGTTTCTATTGACAGAATGGAAGAAGACAAATGTGTCTCTCCCAGGGCCCGCCAAATCCTCTTCCGCCTTCCTAATCATTAAAGCAAAGACCACATAAAGATCTTCAAGTTGGAAGGAGATAAACCTCATTACATGATCATGTCTTCTTGTGTAACATTTCACTCTTTGTAACACCAGTGAAAATTAAGTGAAATGTAAGTTAGACAATCAAAGTAATAAAATGCTAGGAAAATATTATCTAAGGAGCAAGAACACTTAATGCCAATGATAATTTTTGGTATTATTATTATTATTATTCACAAAAAATAGTAATACACAGCAAGCAAGATTTATATACAGTACTGGATTTCATATCACAATATCCCAAGTTGAACACTTCCCAAGCATCTAGGATGTATTTTCATATGATGCATGCAGACCCAAATATAGTGGCCTTTTGCAACTGATAGATTCTGATTTTGTCAATTTTTTGTCAATGATTACTACTGGGACTACCTATACTCGTTTATACCAGAGTTGTTGTAGTTCAATTTTAAGATCTTGATATCAGCTATGTTTTTCTTGTTGTTTTTTATCAATTTGACTGTCACCTGGTATGGCGACATCGATTATCCACACCCCCTTCTTTTCCACAACTGTAAGTTCCGGTGTATTGTCTTCCAAAACCCTGCCAGTTTGAATTTGAAAGTCCCAAAATATTTTGGCATGTTTGTTTTCAACTACTTTCTCAGGTTTATGATACCACCAGTTCTTTACCATTGATAGCTGGATTATTATTATTATTATTATTATTATTATTATTATTAATCACACAGGTATTGTTGTTGTTATTCAGCAGTACTCACAAACAGATTATCAGTTTGAGAAACTATATAAAGCAAATGAATTAAATGTTTAAAAAGAGTTAAAGTCTACCTAGATTGTTTTCCTTAAATTATTCCAGATATTATAGAAATATTAAATGTGTCCATTACTTTAGGATAGCTTTTCAATATTATTATTGAGGGAATGTAATAATTAGGTTTGACAATTGATTTGCTTTTTTTAAAAAAAGAAATTTGATTAACTGCATCAGTTGTCACTTTTAAATAAAGGCATATGTCTCCTTACTATACCCATTGAAAGAAGTATTCTTAGAGTTATTATTATCTTCTTCAGGAAAGAAGATGATTTAGGATAAAAAAAAGTTTCCATAGACCTTTAAGAAATTTAAGAACAACTAATATCTGGTTGCAATTGCAAGAAAAATAAATTATTTCGGAATGGTAATTAAAAATATGAAATATTATAGTCATGTAGAAAATGAATTCTTATTTGCCAAAGGGGAGGAAATACCAGGAGAGTGTAAGTGTTGAAAAAGTTGGTTTCATTTCCAACTTGTTAAATAACAGTTTCTAGGATGTTATTAACCCTCTTCATTTTTTTCTTTTGTAAAAAGCAATTGTAATTTTCTTATGATCAGAAGGATTCTTGTAGTACCTTTTCAGACTAACAAATTTTATTAAAACACATGTTGTATCGGGCCTGGAAGCCATCTTTCTTGGAATGTTGATAGTTTGTGAACTAAAATTCAGTCCCTTAGCTGTATGAAATGACTAAAATAATATAGGCTTTATTTGGGAGGAGATAGGGGGAATGGATATCCAGTTATACATCTCTACCCCATGTCCAGTCAATGAAGCAGTGGAAGTGATGTGCCGGTGCCTGGAGGCTGTTGGGGTCTGGATGGGTCTGGATGGGTGTCAATAAGCTCAAACTCAACCCAGACAAGACGGAGTGGCTGTGGGTCTTGCCTCCCAAGGACAATTCCATCTTTCCGTCCATTACCCTGGGGGGGAATTATTGACCCCCTCAGAGAGGATCTGTAACTTGGGCATCCTCCTCGATCCACAGCTAACATTGGAACATCATCTTTCGGCTGTGGCGAGGAGGGCGTTTGCCCAGGTTCGCCTGGTGCACCAGTTGCGGCCCTATTTGGAGAGGGAGTCATTGCTCACAGTCGCTCATGCCCTTATCACCTCGAGGTTTCATTACTGCAATGCTCTGTACATGGGGCTACCTTTGAAAAGTGTTCGGAAACTTCAGATCGTGCAGAATGCAGCCGCGACAGCCATCGTGGGGCTTCCTAGATTCGCCCACATTTCTACAACACTCTGTGGCTTGCACTGACTTCGAATCAATTTCCAGTCACAATTCAAAGTGTTGGTTATGACCTTTAAAGCCCTATATGGCACTGGACCAGAGTATCTCCAGAACCGCCTGCTACCGCACAAATCCCAGCGGCCGATAAGGTCCCACAGAGTTGGCCTTCTCCAGGTCCCGTTGACAAAACAATGTCATTTGGTGGGCCCCAGGGGAAGAGCCTTCTCTATGGTGGCCCCAGCCCTCTGGAATCAACTCCCCCCAGAGATCAGAACTGCTCCCACCCTCCTTGTCTTTTGTAAATTACTCAAGACCCACCTATATCGCCAGGCATGGGGGAACTGAAACTCCTCCCTAGGCTTTTATATTTTATGATTGGTATGTATGTGTTGTTTGGTTTTAAATATGAGGGGTTTTATATGGGTTTCTTTTTAATATTAGATTTGTTCTTTGACATTGTTTTTACTATTGTTGTGAGCCGCCCCGAGTCTTCGGAGAGGGGCGGCATACAAATCTAATAAATAATAATAATAAATAATAATAATAATGACTCTACCCACTGACTCTGGGGTGACAGCAGACCTGACTGCACAGTTGTTGCTGGTTCAAATGAACTGCACAGGTCACCACCGCCCCACTTATCTATGGGACTACACTTATCTACGGGACTAAACTGTTAGGTGATTGGGTAACATCAATCCTGGAGGGGAGGGCGTGTTAGATATTCACAGGGGGAGCAGAATTAGCATACCCGCCACTCATTGCTCCATTTGAGCTGCAGGAAAATATAGCATTGTCAGTGGCCAGTCTGACGGACAGAGCTGACATGTGTTATTCATCCCACTACTGAATAAAGTGCTGAAACGTCATGCGGCATCTTGTCTCTTTATTCTAAACCCGCACTTAACAATCATATTCCTGTTTTAGTATCATAGGTTTGTTGTTTTTCTTTAATCAATCAAAATCTGTCTCAGGTTGCATGGTTGACATGGATGGCCTGCAATCCCATACCTAGGAAAGTGGCGGGCCCCAAGGGAAGAGCCTTCTCTGTGGCGGCACCGACCCTCTGGAACCAACTCCCCCGGGAGATTAGAACTGCCCCTACTCTTCCTGCCTTCCGTAAACTCCTTAAAACCCACCTTTGCCGTCAGGCATGGGGGAACTGAAACATCTCCCCCTGGGCATGTTTAATTTATACATGGTATGCTTGTGTGTGTGTCTGTTAGCATATGGGGTTTTTTAAATCTTTAAATATTTTAAATTTGTCAGATTATTTATGATTTGTTCCACGTGTTGTGAGCCGCCCCGAGTCTTCGGAGAGGGGCGGCATACAAATCCAAATAATAAATAAAATAAAATAAATAAATAAATAAATAAATAAATAAATAAATAAATAAATAAATAAATAAATAAATAAATAAATAAATAAATAAATAAATAAATAAATAAATAAATAAATAAATAAATAAATTCAGTTGTCCAGATTGTGGCTCATTAATAATGCTCCTAAATAGCTTGAACTGTAAATTGTAGATGTAATCACCAGAATTCTGCTGTTCCTTTTTTGAAGTTTATCAAGATCTTCCATGGAAATGGAATTGACCATATTGATTTGACTGTTAATTTACTTATTGAACTTGTTGGGTGAATAAGTTATCTCTAAATGCCTAGTTTAATTCCATTAGAAAGCATCTCTTTTGAGTGGGTCAGAATAAATGTGGTTTTAGTATAAAGCCTGACTATACAGAATACATTTAATGGTATAATGGCATATGTGAATGACCATGGGAGACAATGGGAAGAGTTAGATAAGAGGCAACAGAAGAATGTGAAGGTATCAAAAATCCCAGTAGAGACTTTTCTTAGTTTCTAGGCTGTAAAGACAATGGGAGGCAAACGTACTTCTACATTTGCAAGAGACCATTAATGAAATGTTAGAATAAGGCGAATTAGTTCATCTGGACATGCTTTCTGCCTGGAGGCTACCATCGTTTTTTCAATATCAGTTTTGTTTTTCACCAGAGATTTAAAAAAAAAAAAAAATTGGAGCATCCTTTTATGGGCATTTTGTTTTTTCTACGTTTGGAGGTTATTTGTGGTATGTATAGTTTAATGATTCTTTTGACTTCAAGCAAAAAAAAATGTGATAATGTTCTTTGGCAGTATATTGCAGCCAATGACTAGGATTTGCCAATCAAGAGATGAAAGGTCAGTGTCTATGATATCATAGTTGGCTTTTTAAAGTTATAACTGGGGATCCCATCATTAGGATGATTTTTGTAAGGACGTCTATTGAGACAAAAGTCAATCATGCTGTGGTCACTGTTGGAAAAGGGCTCTTTTATTTGTAGTTCATCAATTGAATTTGAACTGTTGCAGAAGATGAAATCAAGGCAGTTGTTGAGTTTAGTGCTGTGAGTTACTAGTTGATCTGGTCCCAAATTAGTTACAGCATTGGACAAGGTTGTATGTATGGGTTCAGTTCTACATTCATTTAAAGTCCAATTAATAACAAAGATAAGAGGATGTGGGCAAGAAGATTCCCACATTAGTAGTGAAGTTAACTTGTTCACATTTTCAATGTTGTAATTAGGGGCTCTGTAACATAGTAAGAAACGAAATGTGGTGTTTAAGGACAGCTTGCAGATGATGGTCTCAGGAAGAGCAAGTTCCTATGTAACTCGGATATTTTTTAGATTTAGGAAATTTCTATAGGAGATAGCAACACTTCCTCTATGGATTTAACAATGGGACCGGTACCACCTTTCTATGGTAATGGAGTCAGGCAGGGATGCATTCAGCCAAGTTTCACACACAAATATATGTCAAATATAGCTGCATTTAGTAAGAGGGAGAATTCAGCCATTTTATTTAAGAGGCTTCTTGCATTAAGTAACTTGCATTTAAGGTTCAGTAGTGGTTGGTATTGAGGTAGTTGGGGTGTACCTGCCTGGTTTTTAATGATGAGGAGTTGGATATTGGGGTGTGGGTTGCGGGATTTATTTTTTATACAATCCGCATGGTAGTCAATGTATAAGTCAGTTTCTCTTGACGTCTTTTGAGTTCTGAGCAGAGTTCATAGGAACAGATTTTTGCAGTATAAATAGGTCAGGCCATGAGCGGAGTTTGTTATTTTAATTTAGTGACTCTTCAAAAAGCACTGAAAAACTGTCTTATGACTGTTTTTCACACTCACGACCATGAAGGGCTACCAAAATGTTTACTACCACACTGTGGGTGTGGCTTATGCAGGATGCCCTGCATTTTCTTTCAATATCGTTCAGTGCAAATTGGGTGCTCTGGGGTATTGCTCAATTTTTGCTACCCCACTGCGTTCCCCCTCATCCAGGCAGCAGCCCACCCCTGCTTACGACCATTGCAGCATATCTGTGGTGACATGTTCAAAATCTGGATGTTTGGCAACTGGCATGTATTTATGATGGTCGCAGTGTCCTGGGGTCACTTTTTGTGACTTTCTGACAAACAAAGTCAACAGGGAAGGTAGATTCATTTAACAACTGTTGTGATTCAGTCTGAGGCTCCTCAGGGAACGGCTGGAACTCTGCCGGCTCTATGCTCAGAGGGGGAGGACGAGGAACAGGAGGAGGAGGAGGACCAGGCAGACGGGGAAGAGGAATGTCAGAACGAGGAGGAGGGAGAACAGCCTGAGACCCCTGGGGGAGAGCTCTCCCCAGCGAGTAGCCTGTAGTCATTAGATGAGAATGCACAAGCCATCATAGATATGAGGCAGAGAAGGGCAGCACAACGAAGGGGACTATTAGCCAGGTATTTCCATCCCTAATAGGCAATAGCTGGGTTTGGGTGTGGTTCTCCTCAGAAAGGTTGAAAAGGCAGGCCCGCCCTTCCTGTATTGTGGAGAGTTATCTTTTGGGAGTCCTGTGACCTTGCTTCGATCCTTGGCGTCTCTGATTCTGGCTTGTGGCCTCGAAGGCTGAAAACTTGGGGGAGGCGTGGGTGTTCTTATCTACAGTGATGTGTGTGCCAGCAAGAAGCCTGTTGTATTGTCTGGCCGTCGTGACTCTTCTGTGAAGCTGCATAGCATTCCAGTTTGTAAGACAGTTTTTGTTATCTGTGTTTGTTTTCAAAGATATAAAATGACTTTGCTTTTTACCAGCGTGTCTGGATACTCTTTTTAGTTGGTGTTGACGTCTGGGGGAACCCAGACAGAACAACAACCATGTTACTAACTTAACAACTGTAGTGATTCACTTAACAACTGTGACAAGAAAACTTGTAAAATGGGGCAAATCTCACTTAATGACTGTCTTGCTTAGCAGTGGAAATTTGCAGCTCAACTGTGGATATAAGTTATTATTATTATTATTATTATTATTATTATTATTATTATTATTTATTAAATTTGTATGCCGCCCCTCTCCATAGACACGGGGCGGCTCGCAGCAGTAATAGAAAACAATGTACAATACAAATCTAATATTTAAAAACTAAAAACCCATAATTTAAAAAACATGCACACAACATACCATACATAAACTATAGTTGAAGATACAAAATCACATAAATATCCTGTGTTGACATTAATGGTGTTCTTGATGGTTTGAAGTCATGTGTTACGAGAGGATGCTGGTGTATAATGTCTCAACAGCCATAAAAGTCAAAATTGTGTTGATGAGGCATTTGCCAATGGAGTTCAATCATCTTAGAAAATTTGTGGTGTCTTTTATGTAGCTGGGAGTCCTGGTGGCATAATCCTGAATGCAGAGTCATGAAACCTGATGCTCCAACTGATATTGAATGTATGGAATATGAGCCATTCCATTATCTTAGCCAATGGTTGAGACAATGAAATGGTTCATATTCCAAAAAGCACCATATTGTAAAAGAATTTTCTGAGGACATGTAAGACTGTATCTACATGGAGACATACTAGGGGGCCTAATCAGCTGCTTTTACCTATGTCTCAAAATACATAAACTAGGTCATATTTTGCCATTTGTTTTGTTATGACTGGACTTTTTTTTAAAAAAAATGTCAAACAGGTATAGTATTATAGTACATATTAACATAACATAACATAAGTAGAATGTAGTAAGAGAAAGGATAATAAGACAGTAGGACAGGGACATTAGGCACATAAGTGCACTTATGCACGCCCCTTACAGACCTCTTAGAAAAAGGGAGAGGTCAATTGTAGATAATGTAAGGTTGAAGATTTTGGGTTGGGGAAAGCAACAACAGAGTCAAGTAATGAGTTCCAGGGAGTGACCACTGTATTGCTGAAATCGTATTTTCTGCAGTCAAGTTTGGAGCAATTTACATTCAGTTTGTATCTATCACGTGCTCTTGTGTTGTTGTTGTTAAAGGTGAAGTAGTCACTGACACAGAGTACATTATGATGTATGATTTTATGAACAACAGTTAAATCAGTTTGGAGACGACTTAGTTGTAAATTTTCTAGATTTAGTATTTGAAGTCTGGAGGAGTAGGGTAATTTGTTACGTGAGGAGGAGTGAAGGACTCTTCTTGTGAAGTATTTCTGGACTCCTTCGATTGTATTAGTACCTGATATGCGGATTGGGGAATGTTCATATGGGAAACCTCTTTTAACCAATGAATATATTTATACAAAATAGTAGCATGTGAAATAAATAAAAGTGTCTAATTTTTTTCTGAAGTTCTTATTTTCAGGCAATGTTTTGAAGTCAGCATGGTCTAAAAATCTCATCTGCTTAATTTCCCATTCATTTCCTTTTTTAGTAAGACACCTTTAAAATGTTCCTTTTTAACGGATAAAAGATTGTAAACTTAATCCAATCAATGAACCAAATGAAATAATAAGGTATTAGTGGTATGTGTAATCATTTTTGTGCAAAATAAGAGCGAGCAATACATGGAGGCGAATAGGAGGAGGACACCAACCCAATTTTAAAATTAACTGCAGTTAAATGTAGTGAATAGAAAAGCAACAAAATTAAACCTTGTGGCTCTTCCAACATTATGGCAGCTTCAGATGTGCTGTTTCCATCTGCACATTATAATTTTTCTAACAAATACATAATCTTACTTCTGGCTACATTCATACTCTTAGGATAATTTTCTGAAGGTTATGCAAATACACAGAATGATTACTACTCAGCCACCGAACTTCACTTGATTGTATCTGCTCTCAAACAATCAGGAAGAAGAGAAGAAAATTAATAAAATTGGCTGACACAAAACATCACATTTTGAATTCTATTCAGAAATGACATCTTCAGCTCTGATGAACAGAAGAAATCCATAACACAGATATAAAACCCTGATTAGCTTCTAAGTTTCAGATTCAAGCCCTGCCATCTTTAATTAAATAAACAAAGACAATAGCTCAAATGCACAAGTTCAACCCAATTTGTTAATTCTGCCCACTTTTGTCTGAATTGAATTTGTTTTGTAGTCCAGCCTACTATTAGAATGCAGTTCTCAATATGTTTCAGGAAATATTTAACCAAAAAAGTTTGACTTTTCATAAGTTTCCAAAGTCTTTTTTTTTTTACAGCCCTCAGAAGCATGCCAACAGTGGGTTGCTCCCTATTTGGCCTGGTTCTGTGAACCATTAGCGGCGGGAGACTCCGCCCACCCACCCAGGTTGCTTCTGCACATGCACAGAAGCATCACATGCAAGTGCTTCTGCACACAAACCAATAGCAATGGGTTTTAGAATCCACTATTGAAGCCTACTCACCACAGTTACTAAATAGTGTACAGTAGTCCCTCGCTATATCGCTCTTCACCTACTGCGGCTTCACTTCATCGCGGGTTTTCAAGAAATATTAATGAGAAAAATCATTCACGGATCTTCGCTGGTTCGCGGGTTTCTGAGGAAGTCGATCGGCAGATTTAAACAGCCCGTGGAACTCGATCGGCAGGTTTTTCAAAAAAAATATATCTAAAATTGTAAATACTGTATTTAAATACTGTATCTAAAATAAATACTGTGTGGGAAGAGTTTATAAACACTTAAAACAATTAAAACTTACCAAACAATTACAATATAAATACTTAAATAAGTACTATCAGTCGATAAATTCCCCATCGCGGATTTCACCTATCGCGAAATGAACGTAACACCAGCGATAGGTGAGGTCTTACTGTAGTTTCTTTTTTCTGCCATTCTGAACCAAGAAAGAAATTCTCATGTAAGCTGTAAAAGAAGCATAAAATCATTTAAAACTGAATATATGCACTTAAATGTCCACCCAAATTGCCCTGGGTTTGTGCCACCCAGTCTTACCCAGTTTGCATCTTTGCTATAACACATTGCAGCTCTTCCCCTACCATAACGTGAATTGTGTTTCTTGGTCAGTAAAATAATTTCCGCCCCAAAGTTAAAGATTTTCAGTAAAAAATTAAGTTCTTCACTTTTCTCATAGAATAGAATAGAATAGATTTTTATTGGCCAAGTGTGATTGGACATATGCTCTCAGCGTACATAAAAGAAAAAGATACATTTGTCAAGAATTATGTGGTACAACACTTAATGATTGTCATAGGGGTAAAATAAGCAACGAGGAAACAATCAATATTAATAAAAAATCTTAGGATACAAGCAATAAGTTACAGTCATATAGTCCTAAGTGGGAGGAAAAGGATGATAGGAACGATGAGAAAAACTAGTAGAATACTAGTGCAGATTTAGTAGTAGATCCTTGGAACAAACTTCCAGCAGATGTGGTTAGTAAATCCACAGTAACTGAATCTAAACATTCCTGGGATAAACATATATCCATCCTAAGATAAAATACATGAAATACTATAAGGGCAGACTAGATGGACCATGGGGTCTTTTTCTGCCGTCAATCTTCTATGTTTCTATTTAGTAAAGTCTGACAGTGTTGAGGGAATTATTTGTTTAGTAGAGTGATGACGTTCGGGAAAAAACTGTTCTTGTATCTAGTTGTCTTGGTGTGCAGTGCTCTGTAGCGACGTTTTGAGAGTAGGAGTTGAAACAGTTTATGTCCAGGATGCGAGGGGTCAGTAAATATTTTCCCCACCCTCTTTTTGACTCGTGCAGTATACAGGTCCTCAATGGAAAGCAGGTTGACAGCAATTGTTTTTTCTGCAGTTCTGATTATCCTCTGAAGTCTGTGTCGGTCCTGTTGGGTTGCAGCATCAAACCAGACAGTTATAGAGGTGCAGATGGCAGACTCAATGATTCCTCTGTAGAACTGTATCAGCAGCTCCTTGGGCAGTTTGAGCTTCCTGAGCTGGCGCAGAAAGAACATTCTTTGTTGTGCTTTCTTGATAATGTTTTTGATGTTAGGTGACCATTTTAGGTCTTGAAATGTGATAGAACCTAGAAATTTGAAGGTCTCTATTGTTGATACTGTGTTGTCTAGTATTGTGAGAAGTGGGAGGGTGGAAGGGTTTCTCCTAAAGTCTACCACTATTTCTATGGTTTTGAGTGTGTTCAGTTCTACATTGTTCTGGTCACACCACAAGGAGAGTTGTTCAACTTCCCTTCTGTATGCGGATTCATCATTGTCTCGAATGAGTCCGATCACTGTTGTATCGTCTGCAAACTTCAGTAGTTTAACAGATAGATCATTTGAGATGCAGTCATTAGTGTGTAGAGAGAAGTGGTGAGAGTACACAGCCTTGGGGAGCACCTGTGCTAATTATACATGTATCTGGTGTGATTTTTCCTAGTTTCACCTGCTTCTTCCTGTCTGTTAGGAAGCTTGTGATCCACTTACAAGTGTGTTCAGGTACCGCTAGCTGATTTAGTTTGGTTAAGATAATGTCCGGTATGATGGTATTGAATGCTGAACTGAACTGAAGTCTACAAAGAGGGTTAGGAAGGGTTAGGATTAGGAAATCTCAAAAAATCAGAATTCTTCTTCATTCCAACAATGTTCATACTTCTTGTTCCAGATCATTTTTACACATTACAATTACTGAAGGGCCACATTCACCTACCCTACTGGATCAGTCCCGGAGGCCGGCATGGGCACACACGTGAGAATTTGCTTCCATGCATGCGCGGAAGCAAAGAAATCAGCGAAAATCGCCGAAATCTCACACAGGGACTTTAACACACGTGAGATTTCAGTGATTTTGGGGATTTCTTTCCTTCCACGCATGTGCAAAAGCAAAAAAGGCTGAAGATCGCCAAAATCCCACGCATACGAGCCTCCTAATGCGAGATTTTGGAGTTTTTTGCCAATTACTTTGCTTCCAGGCATGCACGGAAGCAAATTCTTGCATGGGGGGGCACAGGGGGGGATGCACAGATGTATCAGGGGCAGCCCAATACTGATTATAAGGCTATCCATCTTACCTACAAAACAGGCTAATATGACTTGCATTCAACCATGTTTTTTTAAAAAAATAAAATATCTAAATCTCCTATTTCTGATACGTTTCTTTTTATATTCCAAGTAAGAAAATTCCGTCCCTTAATTTCCATTAAGTAATAGGTTATGGTTTATATGTGCTTGGTTTTGCCATGGTTAATAATACAAATATGTTATATATTCAAGGAATTATGAAACGGTGTTTATTAAATCTAATACTTTTCTTGATTTGTTTTAGTGCCTGCTCATTTCCCTTTGTTATTGTTTCAAATTCGCTGGGGATAATTTTAAACTAATATCCTCATCATATTGCAGAGAAACCATCATCAATAAGCAGCAAAAGGATGATTAAAATATCTCTCCATGTAAAACAAATGAAATCAAAATGACTGTGGGGAATAAATTGCCCTTGCAAAGGCATAATGTCACTGCCATGTTTTAAGCAAGATTTGTTATTGAAAAACAAAACTGTCTTAGAGTCCTAAACAGGTACTAGTTGGAATAATTATATTGTTTTTTAAAAATGCAAATGTCTGTTTTCCTTTCAGTAAAATCTTCCAATCCTTCCACTAACTTCTTTTCTTTTCCACATCCCAAAGAAGTATATATATATGAGGTATATGAGGGGTTGCCACAGAGAGGAGGGGGCCACTCTATTCTCCAGAGCACCAGAAGGCCAGGCGAGGAACAACAGCTGGAAGCTGACCAAGGAGAGATTATCAGCCAGTGGAACAACCTGCCTGTGGAGGTTGTGAACTCCCCAACTCTGGACACTTTCAAGAGGAGATTGGACTGCCACTTGGCTGGGGTGCTTTAGGATTCTTGCTCAGGCAGGGGGTTGGACTTGATGACCTGCATGGTCCCTTTCAACTCTAACAATAAATAAATAAATAAGTGAGTGAGTGAGTGAGTGAGTTTAAAAGTCATCAAGTGTTTTCAGCTCTTCCACACAAACTCTAAGGGTGAGATCATTGGGAAAGCAAACCCAAATCCAGAGCATAGGATTGCTAGACTTGGCAGTGAAGGAATCCACCTATTGCCTGATGGGTGACAGTGAATATGATTGCTGGCATCTTCAGTGCCTGAACTCTCCTACTGCCAAAGCCATAATGGCCAGATGGCAATGAAGAGAAGTCACCCAAGCCAGAGCGAAAGGCCATGCAAGTAGTCAATAAGAGCTGGATAAATCACAATTCTGAAAGTAGTCAATAAGAGCTGGACAAATCACAATTCTGTCATTCTCCACTTTACAAATTATGAATACTGTAAGATCTATGTTAGGAGAAAAACCAGAAAATATAAGATACTGGGTGACACCACAGCTTCTGAATCTGGGTCTGTTTTCAAATTTATATCCCGGACCAGAATATCTCCGGGACCGCCTTCTGCCGCACGAATCCCAGCGACCGGTTAGGTCCCACAGAGTCAGCCTTCTCTGGGTCCCGTCAACTAAACAATGTCATTTGGCGGGACCCAGGAGAAGAGCCTTCTCTGTGGTGGCCCTGACCCTCTGGAACCATCTCCCCCCAGATATCAGAGTTGCCCCCACCCTACTTGCCTTTTGCAAGCTCCTTAAAGCCCACCTCTGTCGTCAGGCATGGGGGAATTGAAATTTCCCTTCCCCCTAGGCTTATAGAATTTATACATGGTATGCTTGTATGTATGAGGGGTTCTTTAAATTGGGGTTTTTAAGATTATTTTTAATATTAGATTTGTTTACATTGTCTTTTTTATTGTTGTTAACCACCCCAAGTCTTCGGAGAGGGGGGACATACAAATCTAATAAATAAATAAATAAATAAATCCCATGCATGTCAATAGAATGGCTGAGAATTTTGGTTGAGATGGAGAGAAGGGCTGTTATCAGAGGGCTAATTCCATCAGCACAGGCTTGTTTCTTTGACTAAAAAAGAGGAAAAACTCACACTACCAAAAATCACTGAGTGCTGAGATTTGGAGAAGTCTAGTAAGGAAAAACTGGAGTAGTAGGCTACTTGCATTTTGATTAGGGGTGGGTTCCTACTGGTTTGGACCAGATCACCCAAACCATTAGCGACCTACTGATGATGATAGCATCACGGATCTGGTTCGGTTGGTGCCAGTCTGTGGGCGCCACTGCTGCCATCATTTTTGGGAAATGTTTGGCCATTTTTTCCCCTGTTTAGATGGCTTCTCCTCTTCCGTTGCTTGAAAAGGAGCCCTCCCGCCTGCCCCGAGTTAAGACTGACCTTTATTTCTTTGCCCAAAGCACAGCTGATCAGCTCCTCAGCTGTGTTTCGAGCTGAATCCTGCTACTGAGAATGCACGGAAGTAAAATTGCATGAGGGGACGTGCATGCACTCAAAACATCGTAATGTGAACCAGTGGTGAAGGTAGGTGGAACCCAGCCCTTATTTTGAGCTATAGGTTGCCCATCACTGACTAAATGAATCCGCAAACTTTGTCAATTCTCTTTCTGCTCACCAGTCCCCAACCTCTTTCTTTTTCTGCTTATGCCTGTTTGCTATTCTAAACAAATTTCATAACTCTGTTTTTGATCATTATCATAGTTTCCAGCGGAGAATGATTAGCATAAAGATGAGTTGTCTCTCCTGCAGTGGAAAATAGAGTAAACCTTGTCTTTGATCACAGGATGTGAGGTCATGAGCCTCATCTGCTGCAGGACTAGGAAAAGTTAAAAGGGGCACGGATAGGGCCCCTCACTGAGTCTCTTTAAAAAGTGCTTAAATAACTTTTCTTCTTGTAGGTCAAAATGATCTAGCACTCTTCTGCTCATTTTCTCAAGTAAGACAGTGATAATTACAGGTCTGCTCCACTTTTATCTTCAATTCCAAGAAAATAACACTTTGTAATATTCACTTATTTCATTCCAAATAATCACGCTTACTAATCACTAATGTCTAGCTATTTGCATGCCTATTTCAGTTGCTCTAAATTGAATTTTGCTCCATTATGTGACGTAAAAGCAGGTCATAATGCATTCTTCCTTCTACCCCCACACCACTCCATCCCAAATTACTTTAATATGTTTTCTTATGTCCTGCGCGGTCAATTCTAAGCTAACAAAAATGTTTTTATCACTTTTCTGCCATGGTCTCCCTTTCCTCACCGCACTCTCCTGTTCAGTATCCACAGGATTTCCTAAATGGATGCTAATTGGTTTTCCATTAAATTGTTTCCCAAGTAGTATCTTATGAAAGTTAAGTAGAAAAGTCAGTTTGTGCACAAAGTCCTGTATTTCTTGAAGCTGGTTTGTTCAGCACTAACTACATGACCAGATCATCACAGATCAATTAATATCTCAATCTGTCACTACTTTTAAGTCGAGTCAGACAGGTCAGCAAACTACCAACAAACTATGGCAATGAACAGCATAGACCTTAATACCAAGCATGTATTTAAAATACATAGAGAGACCCAAATATGTATGCTCCAACATGACAGAAAGTAAAAGAGAGATATACCTTAGGAAAGGCGAATGGCCAGTACATCTGCTACACAGAGATTTTCAGACATTCCATGTCATGGTTGTTCCAGAGGGGCTTTTTCAAGAGACAACTGGACTTTCTGCTTTTTCTCTGAAGACTTTTTGCTTCTCAACCAAGAAATTCAGAGATGAAGAAGTTTCTTGGATAAGAAGTGAAGCATCTTGAAAGGAAAAGGCAGAAAATCCTGTTGTCCTTTTGAAAAAGCATCTTTGGGAGGTTTACTAGTGTGAGACAGTCCTTTTGGTTTCTCATTCTCAATTTGTTTCTCAAAATGGTGGACGGTCTTAAGCATAAAAGTTATCAGGAAAGACTTAATGAACTCAATCTGTATAGTCTGGAGGACAGAAGGAAAAGGTGGGACATGATCGAAACATTTAAATATGTTAAAGGGTTAAATAAGGTTCAGGAGGGAAGTGTTTTTAATAGGAAAGTGAACACAAGAACAAGGGGGCACAATCTGAAGTTAGTTGGGGGAAAGATCAAAAGCAACGTGAAAAAATATTATTTCACTGAAAGAGTAGTAGATCCTTGGAACAAACTTCCAGCAGACGTGGTTGGTAAATCCACAGTAACTGAATTTAAACATGCCTGGGATAAACATATATCCATTGTAAGATAAACTACAGGAAATAGTATAAGGGCAGACAAGATGGACCATGAGGTCTTTTTCTGCTGTCAGTCTTCTATGTTTCTATGTTTCTAAATATGACATTATGATAATGTCCCTGTGACAGTGATGGCGAATCTATGCCACTCGCAGAGCCATATTTGCTGGCACGCGAACTGTTGCAGGGGTGTTACATTCTCAGACTGAAGCACATAGCAATCTAAATATATTTAGATTATGGACCATTTTCTGTGAATAGCAAATAGTTCATTACAGGTAGTCCTTGCTTAACAATGTCCAGTTACTTAATGACCTTTCACATTTACGATAGACCCCCAAATAGTTACTTATGACCTGTCCTCGCCACTGCGTCACGAACAGAGGCACATACTTGCAGTCACATGATCGCATCTCAGGTGTTTGGCAACTGACTGTCATTTAAGATGAGTTGCTGCATGCTACAGTCATGTGATCACAATTTGCAGTTTTTCGTGGGTTTTGGCAAAAATGCCTACAATAAATTGGATTCACTTAACAACCATATGATTCACTTAAGGACCATGATGGCTCACTTTATGGCTGTTGTAAAAACATTGTAAAATCTAGTCAGGTCAAGTGGTGGCACACTTAACAATCGCAACAACTTATAATGGAAATTCTGGATTGAATTGTGGTCATTGAATGAGGACTATCTATGCAGAGCAGGGAATTAAATCAAGGATTTGTGATGTCTCTGGTTGTTTAATATGCATATGAGTGAATCTATAAAGATTGATTTGGAAGAAGTTAGAGGCATAATGTTTGTGGACATGAATGTAGGTAGTTTTCTATATAAGCAGTGTCACCTTCTGGCCAAGACCAAAATTATTTCAAGAGAACATAATGTAAATTATACAATGCAACAAGGAGTTGGGTGTGAAAATTAATGTATCAAAGCCCACGATAGTTGTACTGGATGAGGAAATAGAGTGAATGAAAGTCATAGATAAATGGTAAATAATTAGAGCTTCGATTCTTGTGCCTTCATGGAAAGCGAGAAATATTAAGACATGCAAATGAGATTTTAAAAAGTGAGCAGTATGTGTGGTCTCTTGCAAGGAATTAATGTTCCTCAAAGTAAGAAAAAAAATACCCTGTTTCCTCCAAAATAAAACATCCCCTGAAAATAATCCCAGTCGAGCTTTTGTGTGCATGGCAATAAGGCCAAGTGCTTATTTCAGGGTTCAAAAAAGACTCAAGGCACCTTCTTTCATCTATGGTGGTTATGTCCAGAGACAAGAAAATATTGGAAAAAAATAAATAATTGGTTGTGTCAAATAACAAACACAAAAATGGAATATACACCAGAATTTTTTCTACTGGGTATTATGAGAGGGACTTATCCTAAAAATGTAAAATATTTAAGCTTGCATATAACAACAGCGGCAAGGATTGTATTTGCACAGAACTGGAAAAACCCTCAAATACCTAAAGACAACGAGATCATCAAGAAAATATACGACAGTGCAGAGATGGACAGATTGAAAATGGAACTCAATAATCGAAAAGAATCGGACTACTATGAAATCTGGACAAAATGGTACCAATGGACAAAAAAAAAAAGAAACTCAAACTAAACATTGAAATAAAACATCAAGAAATCTAAAAGCAATCAAAAGATAATGTTGATAGGAATGTATATATGATGTAGATTCATCTGTAAATACGATCATGTATTGTTTTTTTTAAAAAAAATGGAAAAATTCAATAAATACATTTAAATATATATATATAAGGCACAGTCTTATTTTCGGGAAAACATAGTAGCTGCAGAATATAAGTGCATGTTTCTGCATCTGTCGTATGAAAGTAAGAACTGGGTATATTAGAAAAACACCTAAGTGGATAAGTTAAATAATGGGTTACTTAAGAACTACAGTATGTGCAATAAAACAGGAAGAGAATGGGTCAAGAATGATTGAATGCTGAAGGAATATGGACTGAGTGCAAAAATGAGTGGCTAATATAAGTACATTGAGATGATTTCATAGAGAAAGAAGAATACGAACTGTATCACTTCTTGTAACATAGGTTATTTATACACATTTTCTTCCTAAGACTTCAACCATACAATTTTTAGAATTACAAATATCAGGGGAGAAATATATTCAGGTTTGACAGGTGTTCCAAAAACAGTGAAAATATTAATTTTTTTATCAAAATATGTGAACTTTGAATTGCTCTTAATCCTATCTGCCTATGTGCCGGAACATAGCCAAAATTTCACAGAAGGTGAATCTAAGTGAATACAGCTTGTGGCAGATAAGGATTGGAAGGTAGATTATGATCTATTTTGAGCATTCTGATCAGAAAGATCTGGTCAAAAATATGAATTAACACAAACACATATTAAAGAGTAAGCAGTTAAATGAAAGCTAAAATAAACTCACACAGGTGTATCAAGAGCAACATATGTAAATAAGGAAGAGGATTTAGTTGTGCGATAGCAAATGCTATCTTGACATTTTTAATCCCACCCCTGCTGCAGGTGCTATGAATTCAAATTTTGCCTTCTGAAGCATATTTCGCCAATTAGGTAAACCTTTTTCCATGTAAAACTTAAGTATAATTCCTTAAGCCAAATACAGGCTCATTCAGAACGTAATATGTCATTCTGGTCTCTCTATTTATTCACTGCCATTGTATAGATGGTAAAAACACTGATCAGAAGCTTGCATACAATGCTTATCATTTTTCCCTTGAAGAAAAAAATGACAGATTGAAATCAATTTTTAAAATGTATTTTCACATACATCCTGCCTCTCAGAAATATTTTAGGATATATTAAAAAGGAAGAATATTATATTTCCCTAAAGGAGAAATAGAGAAATATGCTATTGAAGATGGAAAGAAGCCTCCAAGTTTTTCTTAATAGCCCCTAGCAGATAATTTGTGCCCATTAAGGAACACTGGGCCATCCTATCTACAAAACAAAAGACCTCCAGCTCCAGGATGAAGGGATTAAGACATGATCCCTCAGGACATAATCCTCTACCATCTAGCATCAGAGCTCACCTTGTTGCACAATCTCCTAAGGACATTATTAACTTAAATATTAGATTTGTTTTACATTGTATTGTGTTGCTGTGAGCCGCCCCGAGTCTGCGGAGAGGGGCGGCATACAAATCTGATTAAACTCAAACTCAAACACATTGCATAAGCAGTCCAAACACATTGCATAAGCAGTCCAAACTTCAACCAAACTTAGCTTAGACTCCCATGGGGGGTCTGACAACAACCAATAGAATACATGTTCTTGCATAGGAACAGGAAACTCAAGTTCAAAGTGGTCAGCTACCCAGAATCACACATTCTTGGTGCTGCTGCTTCATAAATAAATGGACCCTCTTTCCAATAAGCCTTCAGCTTCCATTTTGTCTTCAGTGCTTTTCTCCCAGCTTGGACCTGGACCTGGATATTTCTTCCAATACCACCAACTTCTTGACTATTAGGCAGGAGGTAAAACCAAGCAGAATACTGAAGACAAATTAAATTGCAACTCCTAGCCCAGTGATGGTGAACCTTATTTTCCTCGGGTGCTGAAAGAACATCTGTGCATGCTATCATGTGTGCACAAGTGCCCACACTGATAATTCAATGCCTGGGGAGGGCAAAAAACGCTATCCCCACCCCACCCCCTGGAGCCCCGCTGGAGGCCAGAAATGGCCTGTTTCCCAATTTCTGGTGGGCCCAATAAGCTCGTATTTTGAACTCCCCAAGCTGCAAAGGCTTCCCTGGAGCTGGGGGAGGATAAAAATGTCCCCCTGTCCTCCCGGAGGCTCTCTGGAAGCCAAAAATACCCTGCCAGAGCCTCTGTGTGAGCCAAAAATCAACTGGCCGGCACACACATGTACATTGGAGCTGAGCTACGGCAACAGCTTGCATGCCAGCAGATATGGCTCCATGTGCCACCTGTGGCACCCTTGCCATAGATTCACCATCACTGTCCGAGGCCTAACTTTTCTTTAACCCAGCTCCAGGCCATAATTTTCACACACGTATGTACAATACACACACTCCTTTTTCCACTTGATATGGGCTCTAGAATGGCATGTGCTGAGCCTCAGCAGGTTACCTCTTATTTTCTTCTAAAATATGTCTGAAAAAGAAATCTATTTAGAGAAACTTTGAACTTTCTGTCAAGAAGTTTTGCAGAGTTTTTATTAGTTAGAAGAGTCCAATAAATGTTCATGGTTTGCCAAAAAATATTAGAGTTCTAAGAATTGAAGACAAGAGACTTTTGAACTACAGCAAATATGAGTATTGAGTATCTTTTTTTTTACAATGACTTTTCTTTAAGCCACATTTGGATTCATAGCCAGAAGAAATGTAGACGTTAATATTATTTTATTTTTCCCACCACCCTTAATATTGGCTAAAAACAACTAATTTGATATTGGACTGACTTTAAAAGGCTACATTTCTGCCACTTGGAAATGGATTCTGCTTGAGGATAATCTTACTTTGGACTTTCCATATTCATTTATTTGACTTTCTATTTGAGATATTAAAAATAAAATTGTATTACTGCCTCTATTATTAGGGTATTGGAAGCAGAAATCCTTCTTCTTCTTCCCCTTGTTTTTTTTTTCTTTTCCTCTGTCTTATTTATGTTAATCACAGAAAAAGATAAAGTGTGAGGCAATTTTATTGGAATTACCCAAGAAATTTTGGGAATGAGATATTTAATGACATATTTAAACACTGTGATTTACAAATCACTGTCAGTAATAAATGCTTACCATGAACAAATTCCTGTACCTTTATCAGATGGACCTTCTGGGAATCTCATAGTTAGTTTAATATGGACAAATAATATGGACAAATGCTTATCTTGACTTGTCTCGATGGCTCTTCCAATGTCATTCCAGTAATGTCTTAGAACTCATCCATCCATTATCCATGGTCTTCAATATGCTCTATTTTCTTCATTCATACCCAATATTTTCTATTTTTCAATATTTTGTATATTTTTAGTCATTTGTCAGTCCTCATCACTTGTCCAAGATATGAGTTTCTGCTTATTGATCATGTTGTAAACTGAGCAGTCAGTCTTTATGTAGTCCAAGAGAGAGTCCTCAATTTGTCTCATGGTCCATGCCACTTTTGATAACCACATCCAAAATTATAATTTTAAAGTATCTTTCTTTCTATGTTTCTATGTTTCTATGTTTCTTTTGCTTTGTCTCGGTGTCCAAAAATGATATTCATGCATTAACCTTGCAAAAAAAAATGTTTTCATTATATTCAGATTACTGTTATCAGTGAAATGTTCTCTTTCATGATCTTTTCTAAGTTTGTCATTGCCTTCTTCTCTAGGATTAATCTTTTCTTTATTTCTCCATCACATCATCCCTCTTTATCTATTTTTGACTCCAAGGACACAAGCTATATACCTGTTTCAATTCTTTGCCATAAATTATAAGTTCACTAAGCATGTCAGTTGACATTGTTTTGATCTTATCTTCTTAATATTTAACATTAGCCCAGATTTTCACGTCTATTTGTTCTTTTATAATGACTACTTCTAAGTCTTCTTTGGTTTGGGTTCAAAAAAGGGGTATTGTCTACATATTTCATATTGCTAAGTATTTGACTTTCAGTTTTAATTTCAGCTTTCATTTCTTCCAATCCTATTGTTTCTATATTTGCAATGTAAGTTAAACACATGTGTGGACAATGTGGATCTTTATCTCACTCCCCTCCCTGTTTTCTGATCCTCCAAATTCAGTTCTTACATCGGCTTTTTGTTCAATGGAAAGTTTTTTTAGGGGGGAAAAACAGATGCTCTCTAAAACCAGAGGTGGGTTCCTCCCGTTTTAGACTGGTTCGCCTGAACCGGTACTAAACTGCTGGTAACATCATGATGACATCACAGAACTGGGTTTTTTTCTTGGAAATTATTTTTTCTTTTGATTTTTTTTAAGGGGGGATTTTTTTGCCATGTTTTTCCTTCTGCGCATATGCAGAAGCTGTTTCCAGCACTGTGCATGCATTACCATCTTGTTTTCAGCTTTAAAAAAAAATCTGATATATTTTTTTTTGCACTGCACATGCTTACGTATGCAAAGCGCATGCATGACCACGAGGCGTGGCCACCTAGCATGGGAGAAAGCAAACCGGCAGCAAGGTAAGTTGGAACCCACTCCTGTCTAAAGCCTATTGGTTTTAATGTATTCTCTACTAAAACTGAAAGCAGGTTTAATATTTATTATTTATTTATTCAATTTTTATGCCGCCCTTCTCCTTAGACTCAGGGTGGCTTACAACATGTTAGCAATAGCACTTTTTAACAGAGCCAGCATATTGCCCCCACAATCCGGGTCCTCATTTTACCCACCTCGGAAGGATGGAAGGCTGAGTCAGCCTTGAGCCAGTGATGAGGTTTGAACCGCTGACCTTATGGTAATGGTTAAAAGCACCAAGCTAGAAAATGGACAATTGTGAATTCTACATATTGTAAGGTCTACAGCAGGGGTCCCCAACCTTTTGGACCTTATGGACCACTATATGCATAATTTTAAATCCTGCAGACCACTAATACGAATCCAGTGCACTGCTTGCTGAAATGCCTGGATTCCCAGTGACAGGGTGGTGTCCTTCAGGCATTCTCTGCCCCCTCTCTCTTTCTCTCTTTCTCTCTTGCTCATATCTCTCTCTCCTGTCCCTTCTCTCTCTGCCTCTCTCTCTTTCTCTCTCTCGTTCTGATTCTCCAGTGCTTTCTGGGTCTTGCAGGCACTCCTTTGGCCTTTGTTGGTGCTGGACACTTTGCTCTCACTCTGGAATTTGGAGCAAATCTCCATCCCCTGCCCTTCCTTTTTCTGGCCAGGTGAGTGACTGGGAGGAGAGGGCAAGATGTGGGCCAGTCACTGGTGTGTTCTGCTGACAAGAAGCCACAACAGGGGGAAGAATGTGCTGCAAGTTGCCGACACCCATTGCTTTGGCCCATCTGAACTGCTCCCCCCCCCCTTGCAACATTACCTTGTTCTGGCCAGTGAGGGCTACACTGCAAAGTTGCAAGTTTCACATAGCTCCCTCTATGATGGAGATTTCCAATCCCACCATGAGCTGCCTGGCTGGTCCCATAGTGCAGAGTTCTACTCACAGGACTGGCCATTAGTCATCCCGGAGCAGCTCCTCTACCCAGGTGAGCCGTGGACCACCAAAATTTTCTCATGGACCACTATGGTCCACCGACCACTGATTGGTGACCTGTAGTCTAGAAGGTCCCTCAGACAAGAAGCAAATGTTTCAAGTTTCAGGTTTCAAGTTTTATTGGATTTATATGCAGCCCCTCTCCGAAAACTCGGGGGGGCTAACAACAATAATGAAAATATACAATAAAATAAAAATGGTAGGATTTAGTCTGGAAGAGGCAGTTAAAATGTCTTTCTGTGGTTGGATGTCGGCAGGAAGTTTTTCTGGCTGAGCCTGAGACTCAGGTCCACCCAAAATTTATGTTATTAAGTGAGAAATTTGTTGAGTTTTGCTACATTTTATGACCTTTCTTGTCCCATTGAAGAGAAGATGGATCATTTGGTCTCAAATAAGTAATTAGTTTATTCTGCTTCAGTTTTCAGAAAATAATTATATTACTCATGGTTCATTAACTGCTTTCAGCACACTACCTGTTTTTATTTAATTAATGAGACTAAGCTATTCATTTACTTTCTCACCATTGTTGATTAACATTACTATCAGAAAAAATGTTATAAGATATGCTTCAATAGATACTTAAAAAATAAATAAGCTAGCTACATTACAATGTGATCTATCGAGAATATAAACTGAAAATATGTTACTTGAATGCCATCAGAGCATCCATTCTTCTAAATTAGTATTTGTCCTATTGTAAGTAGCAGCAGCTTTCCAAAATTTCAAGACTGAATTGCACATGTCTGCTTGCAGGTAGCCCTCAACTTATAACTGCAATTGAGCCCAAAACCTCTGTTGCTAAGTGAGAGAGTTGTTAAGTCAGTTTGATCCCATTTTGTGACCTTTCTTACATAGAAACATAGAAGACTGACGGCAGAAAAAGGCCTCATGGTCCATCTAGTCTGCCCTTATACTATTTGCTTAGGATGGACATATGTTTATCCCAGGCATGTTTAAATTCAGTTACTGTGGATTTACCAACCACATCTGCTGGAAGTTTGTTCCAAGGATCTACTACTCTTTCAGTAAAATAATATTTTCTCATGTTGCTTTTGACTCAACTAATTTCAGATTGTGTCCCCTTGTTCTTACGTTCACTTTCGTATTAAAAACACTTCCCTCCTGAACTTTATTTAACCCTTTAACATATTTAAATATTTTGATCATTTCCCCCCTTTTCCTTCTGTCCTCCAGACTATACAGATTGAGTTCATTAAGTCTTTCCTGATACGTTTTATGCTTAAGACCTTCCACCATTCTTGTAGCCCATCTTTGGACCCGTTCAATTTTGTCAATATCTTTTTGTAGGTGAAGTCTCCAGAACTGAACACAGTATTCCAAATGTGGTCTCACCAGCATTCTATATAAGGGTATCACAATCTCCCTCTTCCTCAATGCTTCCCCAAAGATTTTGCTTGTCAGAAGAGTGCAAAAGATTATCACATGATCCTAGGACTCTACAATGGTCATAAATACGAATCTGTTGCCAAGAGTCTGAATTTTGATCATGGGACTATGGGGATGCCGCAATGGTCGTAAGTGTGAAAAATGGTTGTAAGTCATTTTTTCCATTGCTGTTGTAACTTTGAATGGTCACGAAAGGAACTGTTGGAAGTTGTGGACTACCTATATTGTTTTATTATTTCATATACATATTTCTAATTCACCTGAATGGATTACAACAGCAAACAATAATGACAATGAGGATGACAATGAGGATGATGGTGATGTGATGATGATGATGATGATGATGGTGATGATGATGGTGATGATGATGGTGATAGTGATGGTGATGGTGATGATGATGATAATGATGATGGTGATGTGATTATGATGATGATGATGATGGTGATGTGATGATGATGGTGATGTGATGGTGATGGTGATGGTGATGGTGATGGTGATGGTGATGGTGATGGTGATGGTGATGATGTATTTTAATCTGAAAACAACTGTGGGTCCTAATATGGATAGATTCTCAATTCAGAGTAGAGCCTGTTACAGGTATTCACAGAATTTAGCAGGTTCATCCAAATAAGTAAATGAGCATTGTGACATACGCTATACCCCTAATATATGCATAGGGGACATCATTGCACCAATAGTGGGTTCTAAAACCCTTTACTACTGTTTTATGTCTGTGCGTGTGACACTTCTGCACATGCACAGAAGTGTCCAGGGTGGTTGGGTGGAGCCTCCCACCACTGGTGCTACCAGTTCTAAGAACTGGGAGCAACCCACAGCTGTATTGCACAGTACATATAGTACAGAACTTGCACCACCAGAACACAATGCCATCTACATACCAGGGTGCCACTGAGCTCTCTTCTGACTTTCTATTAAACAGCACCTTCCTGACAATCATTAGGAACCAAAAGTGCTACATTGTGTAAATAGCACTTCAGACATAAAGTCTGAATTAGGAAGAAATTCTAAATTGGTCTGTTGTCTTGCTTCTTTTCCAAACAAACACTAGCCACGTTAAGCACCTGTGTTTAAATACACAATGGATATCATGCAAGGTAAATTGACTTGGAGATAATATTCTGGATAGAAAACATTTTGCCGGATGTTCCAATTGTGATTTATGTGAACGACATTGAGGTGGCCACGTCCACTGAGTTGGTCATTAGGCATTAATGGTCTGCGGGTTTTAAAATTATGAATTTAGTGGTCCTTGAGATCCAAACGTTTGGTGACCCCTGCCGTAGATGAGATATGTCAATTTCTGTCAAAGTTTCCATGGAAATAATATGACATCAACTATTCCTTCTGAACATCTCTCCAGCAATCCAAAGGTTTTCTGCAACTATACAATATAGGGGTGATTTGCAACAGCCAGGCCCAGTTCACAACCATGTTCTAATGTATCAATAGGGGGTGGGGGTGATCTCAAATGTTATTTCAATGTTCATTATTAAATACCCCAAATATACTGAAGCTCAGTGAGAAAGGAATTTACTTGGAAATACAGTTGGGGTGGATGTCTTAGCACTTTGGGAAGAAAAAATGATGAAAGCCACCAAACAAGTAGTACTACATTATTAAAATGACTGGTGAAACTACTCCAGCTACTGTATATAGCAGTGTTTTTCAACCAGTGTGCTGTGGCACACTAGTGTGCCACGAGACATGGTCAGGTGTGCCACGAAGCTCAGAGAGAGAGAGAAAGAAAGCAAGAGAGAGAGAAAGAGAAAGAAAGAAAGCAAGAGAGAGAGAGAAAGCAAGAGAGAGAAAGAGCGAGCGAGAACAAGAGAGAGAGAAAGAAAGCAAGAGAGAGAGAAAGAGAACAAGAGAAAGAAAGCAAGAGAGAGAGAGAAAGAGAGAGAGAGAAAGCAAGAGAGAGAGAGAAAGAGAAGAAGGGAAGGAGAGCGAGAGAAAGACATAGAGGGAGGTAAGGAGGGAGAGAGAAAGAGAGCAAAAAAGAGAGGAAGGAAGGAAGAGAAAGAAAGAGGGATGGAGAGAGAGAAAGAAAGAGAAAAGAAGGGAGGGAGAGAGAATTGTTTTGTCCAAACTTTTTTTAGCCCCCAACACCACCCCGCTCAATGTGCCCCAGGGTTTCGTAAATGTAAAAAATGTGCCGCGGTTCAAAAAAGGTTGAAAATCACTGGTATATAGGATAGAGAATGAGCCAGGAAATGGAGGGAGGAAAAGAGGAAAAATCTTGCCAGTGTAGAAATCTATTTTTTCAGTTTCTTTTAAGTAATTTTGCCTTCCCTGTTATAGGAATTTAGCTCTGCCTAAATGCCCCAACACTGACACATGCCATAAATGCAAAATGAGAGTAGAATACTTATTGCTGCCAACCTGCCTTCCATTGAGGACTTGTACACTGCACGAATCAAAAAGCGGGCTGTAAAAATATTTAAGGACCTCTCGCATCCTGGACATAAACTGTTTCAACGCCTAGCCTCAAAACGTCGCAACAGAGCACTGCACACCAAGACAACTAGACACAAGAACAGTTTTTCCCTGAATACTATCATTCTGCTAAACAAATAATTCCCTCAACAGTGTCAAACTATTTACTAATTCTGCATTACTATTACTACTAGTTTTTTCTCATCATTTCTATCACCCATCTCCTCCCACTTATGACTGTATGACTGTAACTTGTTTCTTGTATCCTTAATTTTTTTTATTAATATTGATTGTTTCTTCATTCCTTATTTGACCCCTAAGACAATCATTAAGTGTTGTACCTCCTGATTCTTGACAAATGTATATTTGCTTTTATGTACAATGGGAGCATATGCACCAAAGACAAATTCCTTGGCCAATAAAGAATTCTATTCTATTCTATTCCATTCCATTCCATTCTATTCCATTCCATCGTTTGCCTGTTTATTTGTTTAATATCTCACAAGAAGTCACTTTGAGTAGTTTATGGCAAAAAAATATAAAACATCTCAAAAACAGTCGCACATAGAAACATAGAAGACTGACGGCAGAAAAAGACCTCATGGTCCATCTAGTCTGCCCTTATACTATTTCCTGTGTTTTATCTTAGGATGGATATATGTTTATCCCAGTCATGTTTAAATTCAGTTACTGTGGATTTACCAACCACGTCTGCTGGAAGTTTGTTCCAAGGATCTACTATTCTTTCAGTGAAATAATATTTTCTCACGTTGCTTTTGATCTTTCCCCCAACTAACTTCAGATTGTGTCCCCTTGTTCTTGTGTTCATTTTCCTATTAAAAACACTTCCCTCCTGAACCTTATTTAACCCTTTAACATATTTAAATGTTTCGATCATGTCCCCCCTTTTCATTCTGTCCTCCAGACTATACAGATTGAGTTCATTAAGTCTTTCCTGATACGTTTTATGCTTAAGACCTTCCACCATTCTTGTAGCCCGTCTTTGGACCCGTTCAATTTTGTCAATATCTTTTTGTAGGTGAGGTCTCCACAACTGAACACAGTATTCCAAATGTGGTCTCACCAGCGCTCTATATAAGGGGATCACAATCTCCCTCTTCCTGCTTGTTATACCTCTAGCTATGCAGCCAAGCATCCTACTTGCTTTTCCTACTGCCCGACCACACTGCTCACCCATTTTGAGGCTGTCAGAAATCACTACCCCTAAATCCTTAAAACACACAGTGTTTTAGAAAGCGTTAAAAGCACACAAGGGATTAGATCTGCAAGAATCCATCTTAAGGTTTCACCAGTCCCCTGACACATTCAAGCCTGATGATAAAGCTAGATCTTGACGGATTTTTGGAAAATAAGGAAAGATAGAGATGACCTCACTTCAGGAGACAGAATTTTCCCTAAGGAAAGCCACCATGGCAGAAAATGCTGTTCTATCCAGTCCATCCAGTATGCCTACCAGACTGGTTCTGATGGGATGGGTAGATGTATTTTGGTAAATTAAATTAATTATGTATGCCAGACAATCCCAATGAATTACCTTAGAAATGTTGTGGGATTCTCAGTGGAAGAGCCTTCTCTGTAAGGGCCCCGCCCCTCTGGAATCAGCTCCCCCCAGAGATTCACACTGCCCTGACCCTCCTCGCCTTCCATAAGAGTCTTAAGACTCATTTATGTCACCAGTCTTGGGGTAATTAGATCTTAGGCTCCCTGTCCAATGAATGTTATGTATGGCTGAGGTCTGAATGTGTAGGATTGATTTTTAAAATATTAGAGATTTTAAGGTAGTTATTTAGTTAATTAATTGGATTTGCCATTATATTTTATTGTTTTCTATCATGTGTTGTAAGCCTCCCCGAGTCTTCAGAGACAGGTGGCAGAGAAATCCAATTAATAAATAAACAAATAAATAAATATATAGTCTCAATAGATTTGGACAATCCAAATTGGGGAAAGTTAGTATACGTAAAGATAATTTTTGAATGAAGTCACAGATAAAAATAATGATCATTCATCCAAATCTCATATTTAAATAACTATAACTCCATGCACATGGCACAATTCTAAACCCAGATTAAAATGGACTAAGGCGGGGAATCATACAAACTCCTTTTGGTTCTCTTTTGTCCTCTGTTGTAATACAGGAAATAATTGATTTATAACTCATATAGACCATTTGAATAAAGCATCAGAACAGACATGCATAGCACTGGAAAGGTTTCAGGATTTACCTGCACAACTGTTCGAAGATATGGATTTTTTTTTATCTGTTCCATCTGCAAAATGTAATTAATTCTTGTTCCTCTTTATGGGAACTGTCCTTCCAACTTAAATCTTTCCCAGGAAACCATTTATTAGTCAGGTTATGGTGTCATAAATGAGTGGTATTAAGTCTGGATGTTTATACACACATATTTATACTGTACAGTATATGGGTTGGGGGCAGTGGTGAGCAGCAAGCAGGATGGGGTGGAATGTAGTTCCACCGGCAGAAATGAAGATGTGTGCGCAGCTCCAGCTGATCGGTGGTTGTCACTTCCTGGATTACTGGTCTCAGCTCGGCTCTCCTTTTTTTCCCTGCTGCTGCTATGTCTGTGCTCTTTGCTTTTTTCCACTTTCCTCCTTCCTGGCCTTGGACGAACTTCTCTCTCTCCTGCCCAGCTCCCCTCCAGCCTCAAGTGGCCACCTCCTGCCTTAGATGCAAGCAGAAGGTGTAGGTGGAAGCTGCGCAGGCAGCATTTATGCTTCTGGCAGCACCCGTTTGCCTAGCTACCCAGCCTGAGGCGGAGAGAGGACCCAGGAAGGAAAGTGCAGGAAATGCGAAGCAAATTGTCACCCCAGCGAGTGACACTGGTAAGGTTGTAAGTCAAGGACTTAACAATTCACTTGAACAATGATGATCGTTCAAGCCACTCCCACCTGATCACATGGCGGGCAAGCCACTCCTACCCAGTCACATGACCATTCAGCCACACCCACAAAATAATCCATACCCACAGTGTGGCAGTAAAAATTTTGGCTGCCCATTACTGGTTGCGGGTATACATGGTGATAGTAATCAAGAAAAATGCATTATAGATATAATTATTCTATACCACAGGTGTCAAACTCGCTGTGTCATGTTGCTGTCACATGACATTTCCTGACGTTTTACTCATTTGCGGAGCTGGTGTGGACATGACCCACACATGACACACCCAACCTGCAGGCTGCCAGTTTTACACCCCTGTTCTATACTTTACTACAAAACCAAAGAAAAATTGTTAACAAGCATATTGGATATGTAGTGAGAATATCTTAGAAGGCAGACTTAGCATAATACCATAATCATGAGCTCGGTTTTGTTCTCAAAGTAATTTTTCACTCGGTATAAACCCATTGATTTCCATTATAATTCTCCAACCAGCAACTCCCGATAACTCACTGATCCCATGAACCAAGTTACAATAATTGTAATAGTCATGCCAATTAAGGCTATACAATGAGACAACTTCTTTCTGCTTCACTACAATCTGGAAGAAGCAACTCTGACAGCCACCAGTTAATTTCTCCAAAAAGAGAGAGTAAAATTTGCTTTGATACTACCTTTCCTGGTCTCAATGGTCTTCCCCTTCCCCCAAAACAGACCTATACAAGATTTTAATTTAATGTAATCAACTGGACCCAGTTTGAATTGCCAAAATATTACTCTTTATTCAACACTGTCCCAAAGGTGCTTTTTCAAGAGGAACTGGACTTTTTGGTTTTTCATGGAAGATATTTCACTTCTCAACTGAGAAGATTCTTCAGCTCTGAGCATCTTGGATGAAAAGCAAAATGTCTTCAAAGGAAAACCAGAAAGTCCAGTTGCCTCTTGAAAAAGCACCTTTGGGACAACCATTACCTGGACAACAGAGACTCTCCATAGAGCTCTTTATTCAACAACTTTGTTTTTTAAAGCAGAGCAAAATAATTGCTGCTGTGATCACTCACTGCCAAGACACTTCCCCCAAAATAAATGTCAACAGAGATGAAGTCATCAAGGATGCTGCATTCTTCATCCATTATATACTTTATTTATTTATTTATTTATTTATTTATTTATTTATTTATTTTATTTATTCTTTGTCCAATATACAATACATATGAAAGAGAATAGACATTAAGTAATATATATAATGATAGAAAGTAAGAAAGAAGAGAAGTAGGAGGAAAGGAGAGAAAATGTATGATATATGAGATAAGGAAAGAAGATTGGACAGGGGACGATAGGCACATCAGTGCACTTATGTACGCCCCTTACTGGCCTCTTAGTAACCTGGAGAGGTCAATCGTGGAGAGTCTTAGGGAGAAATGTTGGGGGCTGGGGGCTGACACCACTGAGTCTGGCAATGAGTTCCACGCTTCGACAACTTTATTGTTAAAGTCATATTTTTTACAGTCAAGTTTGGAGCGGTTGATGTTAAGTTTGAATCTGTTGCGTGCTCTTGTGTTGTTGCTGTTGAAGCTGAAGTAGTCGTTGACCGGAAGGACGTTGCAGCATATGATCTTGTGGTCAATACTTAAATCGTGTTTTAGGCGTCGCAGTTCTAAGCTTTCAAGATCCAGGATAGTTAGTCTATTTTCGTAAGGTATTCTGTTTCGAGTGGAGGAGTGAAGGGCTCTTCTGGTGAAGTACCTTTGGACGTTTTCGAGAGTGTTGATGTCTGAGATGTGGTGTGGGTTCCAGACAGATGAGCTGTATTCGAGAATGGGTCTGGCATAGGTTTTGTAGGCTCTAGTCAGTAGTGAGAGATTGCCAGAGCAGAAGCTACGTAGGATCAGGTTAACAACTCTGGAAGCCTTCTTGGCGATATTGTTGCAGTGGGCTTTAGCACTTAGGTCATTTGATATTAGTATTCCAAGGTCTTTTACTAAGTGTGGGTTGGCTGCGAGAATGTGTTTATTCAGTTCATAAGTATACGTATGCTTTTTGTCTTTCCTACACATATAGTGACATTTTTACACACTCCTCCAAGCCTGCTCTATCCCTTTGTAAATTGTTACCACTTTTGCCAGGACCTTTTGTTTGAAGAAAAGCTCAGAATGACAATAGGGGGGAGAAAAACACTGCAACAGTAGCAGGCCAAAATGATATTAATCCCCACCCCAGGTGAAAACTCATTCATTCAACAGTCCTATACAAAAATATATAGTTAGAACAATTTACTGCTTTTATCTACAAAAAAGCTTACCACGGGGAATCCTATTTATGAGCCAGTTCCTTTGGGATCCCTAGGAATATGGGATATACTATTCTTAACTAGAAGTGCAAAGTAATTTGTTCTAATGACCTTTGAGAGGAGCATATATCACTAGTCTAGCTTAATGAAGAAAAAGTGGGTGGAGATGTCAATGATAGCATTTTGAAATATATACTTTCTAGTAGGATGTAGGTTTTGTGGATTGATTCACTCAAAGAATTGTAAAGGTATTGTGAGGCATGATTCTCTTTGCAGAAACTTAGCAAAGCATTTAGACTTATATACCGCTTCACAGTGCTATACAGCCCTCTCTAAGCGATTTACAGACAGTAAGCATATTGCTCCCAACAATCTGTATCCTCATTTTACCGACCTTGGAAGGATGGAAGGCTGAGTCAACCTTGAGCCTACTGAGATTTGATCTGCCACACTGCTGACTTTAATCCTTATAAAGTTTGTTCTGTTAATGATGTGGACATTTATTCTTAATAAAGTTTATTCTGTTAATGATGTGCTTAATAAGATTGTATGAATCTTTATCTTGATGCTCCATCCTGATATTCAACTTTGCATTGCAGAGGCAATGCTACACTTCATGAAGTGCTGCAACAAGACCAATTCACCGTGACTAAAAGCCAAGAAAGAAAGAAAGAAAGAAAGAAAGAAAGAAAGAAAGAAAGAAAGAAAGAAAGAAGGAAGGAAGGAAGGAAGGAAGGAAAGAAAGAAAGAAAGAAAGAAAATTATGTCACACCCATAGAATTGGGAGGTCACATAATAATTATGCTTCCAATAAGGTGCTTCATACAATCAAAACATTTATACAGTAAATTGTTACACTATCACAATGTTTGGCAGTTTGGCACCTTGACAGTTTGAAGATCTGTGGATTTCAACTCCCAAAATTCCTTAGCCAGTTATGGTGACTGAAAAATTTTAGCCGTTGAAGTCCACACATATAGCCAAGTTTGAGAAACATTGATAATTTCCCAACATTCATTTGGAATCTGTTTTCTGTAACTCAAGGCAGGGTTCTGGGACCAACGCTTTTCATACTTTACATAAATGACCTCTGTGAGCATATTACAAGCAACTGCATTTTCTTTGCTGATGATGTTAAATTATTTAATACCACCGACAATACTGATGCCCTTCAAAAAGAACTTGACCATGTATCGGAATGGTCAGACAATTGGCAACTTCAAATCTCAACCAATAAATGCTCTGTCTTACACATCAGCAAAAAGAATCAGGACACAAAATACAAGCTTGGAGGACACGATCTTATAGATGACCTCACTGTGTCAAGGACCTTAGAGTACTCATATCTAATGATCTAAGTGCCAGAGCCCAACAGGTGATAGGCTGCTGCTATCAGGCTCTGATAATCTCGTCTCTTTTATAATCTGGCGTAAGGAGAACAACTTGGTCAATGCATTCGCTTCCTCCAATACATCATTGGTGGCGGCAACTCATAACTAAAAATTATATCTTGCACCTATGCAGGAAGGAGGCAGGACCAGAAAATGGACGTGAAAAGTTCCATAATGTCTTGTGTGTTCATTGTTCTCCAGCCATTCTCTATAACAACCAATTTAGAGATGAAAGCCATGATAGGATGCAGAAGATTGGAAAATTCATTGTGTGGAAAAGCAACTACTTCTCAGCTAGGGACAGGATGCAAACTTTTTTGTAAGTTAATGGCTGTGCTTGGCCTTGCCAGGAAATATTCTAATCATGTGTATTTGGTTTGCATGTTATAAATATTAAATATATTTAATATGATTGGTGTCTCAAATCATGCAGTAATAATTCCGCCCTAAAAGTAATACTTTAGTATCTGCATTTATTTATTTTTTAATTTTTTTCCTCAAATAGAATTGACCTTGTGCAGTACATAACTGTGCAGTACATAACAATTGCCCACCATAATCTTCTGAAAAAGGTATTAAGATTCCCTGTTCTATTAGCCTGTTATCCCCACTCGAAAAGCCCTAATGTTCTACTTCACTGTACCTCCCAAGGTTGAATCTGCTTTTAGATATTTTAAAATTGCTAAGATGCTGCTTTTGTGCAATCCACTCACATCTGACTGTACATATTGCTTCCTTATTGCACTAAACAGAATGCTTTATTTGCTGATAATTCCAATCCTTTGGGGTATATGTTCCCTCAAAAGGATATCCTGGTCAGCAAATGTTGTCTATAACTTTAACTCTTGTCTTGTAGTTTTTGCATGCCCATTCAATACAGAATGGCATGCCTGATGAAGTGCCCCTTAATTAGACAATTCTTGTTTCCTACATGAAGAAGCATTAATTACTGGCTCTAATTAGATTTTTTTTCCCCTTGAAGAACAGCACTATTTGCTGCTTTGAAAAGAAAAGCAACAATGAGATAAAACCCAATTAAAGTCTTCCTGATACTGGTGAGAAATAGTAGCTGCCTGATTAAGGGGCAATTTATTACTATTGTCATATAGTGTGGAAGAGAAACTAGAATACAGTTTAATTGAACGCCTGAAGAAGGAAGCTTTTAATTAAAGGCAGACTAGCATTTGGCCAGTAGCTATTGCACAGTATGGTATTAAAGATCTTGAGGTAGAATGGAATGAAACAAAAACATCTAGGTTATGAATATTTTAAAATGTGTTAGGTGTAAGCCACCTTTTTTTTCTCAAAAGTAAATCAATGATTATCCGCCATCAAGGTAGTCTAGAACAGGAAACCAAAACCAAGAATAGTAATACTACCTTTATTGTAAAGTTATAATAACAGAATGTTCTCTTGTGGTCAGTTACAGATGCCTTGTTTTAAATATTTGAAATATTACCACAATCCTTATTTATCAAGATCTTTCCTAATTATATAATCACTGGTAGTAGATCCATCTATGTGTTCCTCACCTTCATAAGGCAAGCAAATAATAATTAATTGGTGAGAGGTATTTTTTGCATTGGAAGCAGAATAGCGACACGGAGACCAGAGCTGGAATTTAAATTGGGTCATTTTATTTAAATTAACATAAATTTAAATAACGTAAGTGTAAACGTTATAAACAGATGTAACCGAAGGACCTGCAGGTGCCCCAAGTCTACAGAGAGGGGCGGCATACAAATCTAATAAATAATAATAATAATAATAAAGAGGCCAAAACTAATGGAGCGGAATTACCTACCAAAACATACATAGCCGACTATGGGGCATAACTCCTTGCTGAACCAGGTGAAGGTAGCTATCTTCTCCTGGATCCAAGCCACACCCTTGAAGCATGTGGGAGGAGCTCACCCTCCAATCCCCTTGGGAAATTGGATAAGGTGAGTCCCATGGGCATCCCCCCTCCAATCCACAAAGTTGTACAAACCTATAGTTCATGGGGAGAGGCAGCCCATCATCTTTGAAAAGATGCCCAAAAGGAGAACGTGCAGTTGCTCCTACTGCCCATTTCCACCCCTAACTTGCCAAACCCCAGTGACCAAAGGGAAAGCCAAATTGCCCAAATGGGTAACTACATCACGTCGCACCCCCTAACCAATCCATCCTTAGCGTCAGTGTGGAATAGGCGAAAAAATGGCCGCACCCGTAGGAGAGACCGCCAAAAATTCCTATTCGGCCCCGAGGCAACACCGTTCAGGCACACTGTATACTAGCGGAGGGCAGGCGGGTGTTCGCGTTCAGGATGCCAAGGGCAAAAGGAGGAGGTTCCGATGAGCCGCCCTTAAATAGGGCACATCCGGGACCTCCCTGGGCCCAGGAAGCAGCGCTCCATGCTGGCGCGCTGCCAGAAGCCGACATTGTCGGCAGCCAACAGAGTCAGAGAGCGCGCATGCACGGAGCCGTGTCTCTCCGGCTCCAAAGCAATTTCGGCCGGCGTTTCAAAACGCCGGTTGTGCATTTCTCTGGAGCAACAGATTGGATTATACAACCAGCTTAGTAAATCTAACAACCACTCACTACAATGAAACTAGCTGATTTATTCTGCTATTGCACATCTCACACAGTAATATATAGCAAAGAAAAAAGAAGTATCCAACTTAAGGTCCATAAAGACAGCAGCCTTCATTGTACTCTCCCTTACTAACCATTCTTTGCCCTTTATTGTCAAAATTCCTGGTCCCTCAAGAACTGATCTTGTGAAATAAATCTCCCCTCTCCAAGGTGCAAAATGTAGATAGTAGTAAATGACAGCAGATTTTTTTTTTAAAAAAAAAAAATTGTCAATTTGCTGTTGTATCCAAGGGTCATCTGGATTTTTACAACTGAAGTCTCCTGCCCCAATAATAGTCGCTCTAGAAAAGTGGTGCAGAAAAACATAGCAAGTGTGGAGAAAGTTGCTAGGGCTTCTGTGGCTATCATCTCCTCCTCTTTTTCTCCTACTCCTCTGTGCCCTTCCCATCCTGTTTCCATTAACCAGTTGTCTGAAATGGTATAGGGCGGTGATGATGTTCTGTCGGGCTCTCTGGTACACTCCTCCCAAAAAGTCGCAGGTACAAATTTTAGACACACACACGTTTGAAAATTCAAAACAATGTTCTTTATCATGAAAAGTCACTTAAACTAAGCCCTCTTTTGGTATAGCAAAGAGCACTTGTCTCCAAACAAACTGGTAATTTGTACAAATCCCTTATCAGTCCTGTGATACTTAGCTTGCAGCTGTGAGGCAATTCACAGTCCTTCTTCTTTCACAAAGTTTGCTCTGGTTTAGTTTCAAAGCGGGGAAAAATCAGCACACAAAAGGTCAAAGTCAGTAAAGCAGTCACGAAACACAACAATCAGATTATCCTCCACAATGGCCAAACCCACAGGCTGCTATTTATAGCAGCCTCACTAATTACCACACTCCCACCCAACCACAGGTGGCCTCATTTTCTTTGATAATAATCTCTCAGTTGTTGTTGCCTATGCATCGCTCTCCGCACGTATGGCTGTATCATTAACTCTTGTTCTGAATCCAAGGAGGAGCTAGATAATTGATCTCCTTCTGAGCTGTCTGCCACACTCTCCTCCTCCCTGTCACTCATGTCTTCTTGGTCAGAGGAGCCTTCATCATCAGATTCCACCGGGGGCAAAACAGGCCTGCAGCATGTGGATGTCTCCCCCACATCGACAGTCCTTGGGGCAGGAGCTGGGGCAGAGCTAACCACAACAGATGATGAACCTTTTTTTGCTTGGGTGCCAAAAGGGCAGTGATGGGCTCCTACGGGAATGGTCAGGAACGCAGTTCCAGTAGCAAAATTTGGAGCTCCACCCCAGAGCACCCAATTTGCACTGAAAGATGTTGAAACAAAATGCATAAGCCACACCCATAGTGTGGTAGTAAAAATTTTGGTAGCCCGTCACTGCAAAAGAGCATACACATGTGCAATAGTGTGCTCATGTGTGCCCACACCCATAATGCCATGCCTTCCCCTTGCACATGCACACACAGCATGCTGCCCTCCTGCGCATGCACACAGGCCTCACTGAAGCCTCCAGACTTCAAGCAGGCCCGTTGGATCCATTTTTTGCCATCCACAGGTCCCAGAGGTTTTCCTAAAGCCTGAGGAGGGTGAAAATGGCCTTCATCCTCCAGAAGGCCAAAAATCAGCAGGCCAGCATGTACATGCACGCTGGAGCTGACATAGGGCAACACCTCACGTGCCCTCAGATATGGCTCCACATGCCACCTGTGGCACATGTGCCATAGGTTTGCCATCAGGGTATAGGGCTTCCTGTCTGAAAAGGGGGTTAGACTAGAAGACCTTCAAGGTCCCTTCCAACTCTGTTATTCTGCTTCTATTCTCCCTTCTGCCTCTAGTTGCCACAGATTTGGTGGGATTCACATATAGTCTCTTTCATAATTGAGAACCCCATCTGAGTCCTGAGCAATATTTCAGTCTTATTCACTCAGATGTTAGTTCTGCATTATATTCAATATTCTTCTACGTCCCTCCTTTATTTTAATTATGAAGAAAATAAAATAAATAAATGTAGATGACAAGCAAGAATAGCAACTAATTCCACATATCCGGGCAGAAATTGTGTTTCAAGAAGCTCCTTTAGCTTCTTAAATAGCTGAAGTAATTCACATTTTACTGCCAAAGGATTAATCCAGAATATTTGGAAGTGAGTTACATTAACTTCTGTGGAATTAGCATCTGGAGTCGCTTTGGAGAGTGAGATGGACAATATATAAATTAAATCAATACATTTAATAATTAAATCTGAATAAAATGTGCCAAGGAAGGCAGCTGAAATGCAGTTAAATCTTATTTGCTCAGTAGCTACAGAATCTCTCACCAGACTGAATCACACGATGTTTATTTGTTTTATAGATTTTTGTATAAAAATACAAAATAAGGTAGAGAACTGAGAATAGAACAGAAACAAAAACAGTAGTGACTTCTGACTATTTTTTCAGTGCAATAAGATACCCCAAAAAAACCCTTAAAAACTCAACTTTTTCCTTTACATTTAAAAACATTCCAGGCCATTTGCATAATGATAAAATAACCCCAAATTTCAAAATCTAAAATCAAAATTTTAGTTTTTTCAGTTTTGAGCAAAATGTCCAGAAGCAGTTTCCAAATAGAAGCAGAACTCAATATATTCTTTTCTGTGAGCCAGTCTTTCACATCTTGAAGTGAGCTACTAACAGCACAGTGGAAGGAAATCAACAAAGGCTTATTTGCCATATAAGAAAAATGGCTTAAAAGAATCCATCACTTTTAAATAAGTGATAGCACTGCATAAGAACAATACACCACCAAGGTATAAATAGCCTTTAGTCGGTGTATGGGTTCATAGAGTAATAAGCAAACCCATTTTTAATTCTTTGGAATTGCTCATTTCAAAATAATAGTCCTGGTTTGCTAGTGTGCTTATGATAGAATTTGGAGATTTTAAGAAGATCTGGTTTGAAATAGGAAGATACATTGGCTTACCATAGAAACATGGAAGATTGACGGCAGAAAAAGTCCTCATGGTCCATCTAGTCTGCCTTATACTAATTCCTGTATTTTATCTTAGGGTGGACATATGTTTATCCCAGGCATGTTTAAATTCAGTTACTGTGGATTTACCAACCGCTTCTGCTGGAAGTTTGTTCCAAGCATCTACTACTCTTTCAGTAAAATAATATTTTCTCACGTTGCTTCTAATCTTTTCCCCAACTTACCTCAGATTGTGCTGCCTTGTTCTTGTCTTCACTTTCCCATTAAAAACACTTCCCTCCTGAACCTTAACATATTTAAATGTTTCGATCATATCCCCCCTTTCCCTTCTGTCCTCCAGACTATACAGATTGAATTCATTAAATCTTTCCTGGTAACCATGCTTAGAATTAGTGACTAACCGAGTGGCATGTCTCCATCCACCTCCAATAACTTTCATATGTTAATTACACCACCTGTCCTTGCTCAAAATTATTCACTAAAGTTGGGCCGGGGGATTTTTCAACAAGAGCTTCCAAATGGAACAAGCTATGACATCTCTGCATCTACCAAGATATCCCATTTGGGAGAAACTTTCTACTTATAGCAAAGGACACTTGATAGGGCATATCTTTGTCCTACAGATAACAGCACTTTCATACTGACTAAAATGCCTAGGATTTCAAAAGAAAAATAGAATCAAGCCCGAAAGAACATGCTAAATGGAATTATATAGGACATCCATCAGATTAGCACAGCAGTAATGGGAGAAAGAGGGGAGGAGAGAAATATACCAAGCAGAACACAGAGAAAGCATTACTGTTCACAACCATTGCAAGGTCAGAAAAAAGTTAATTTCTAAACATATTAAAATAGAGTGGGTGATTTTTAAAAAAGGGGGGGGAGCAAGAGAATGTAACGAGTGAAACTCAGAAGTATTGTAAAAATTTAATATGATCCTTTTGTTAAGACTACCTTGGGCAATTTATGACCCATCAAATTAAACACAGCTCACAGGTGGGTTCAGGAATCTCTGCTTGAATTGCTATGGGACAGCAATCCCCAACCTTTTTGGCTTTGCGGCCGGGTGGAGTAGCAGGAGAGAGGGAGGAAGGCATGATTTCATATGTGCAATTTAATCCCACGCATGCACAAATAAAGCTTTTGGACACTTGCCTGTCACTTACACAACCCATTGGGCTGCAGACCAGTACCAGTCTGTGGCAGGGGTGGGCTGCTGCCCAGACAGGGGGGGGAATGCAATGGGGTAGCGAAAATGGAACTCCATCCCAGAGCACCCAATTAGCACTGAAAGATGTTGAAAGAAAATGCAGGGCGTCTTGCATAAGCCACGCCCACAGTGTAGTAAAAATTTTGGTAGCCCTTCACTGGTCTGTGGCCCAGGAATTAGGGACCCCTCAGTGAAGGGCTACCAACATTTTTACTACCACACTGTGGGGGTGGCTTGTTTTGTGGGGGTGGCTTGGTGGTGATGTGACTGAGTAAGAGTGGCTTGCCGGCCATGTGGCCAGGTGGGAGTGGCTTGACAATCATGTGACTTGACCAAGGATTTTTCAAGAACCTCAAAACAATACCCATATCAATGAACTCAAAACAAGCAGGTCATCAAATTCACCCACATCCTAGAAGTGAGCAGTGAAATGACAGAAACATCTCCCTTAGAATTTTGAAAGCACATTTGGAGCATTGTCATAAAGGTGCCTGCCTGATTAAAATGGCCACTCACAAAATAATCACTTACTCAAAAGTGATTCTTGCTACTTTCACAGCCTAAGTGAACATCACAAAATGCTCCATTCTACATAACAGCCTTAACCCTCCTTCCTACCGTCTACCAAACAAAATCAAGGTTTTTGGCAAAACATTAGGTTTCAAGCATTATTCATTTATTTTTCTAGAGCAGGGGTCCCCAAACTTGGCAACTTTAAGACTTGCAGATTTCAACTCCCAGAGTTCTCCAGCCAGCTATGAAGACCTCTGTTCTAGAGAATACCATAGCCATTTGGAAAGGAGGGGGAGGCAGAAACCCAGATCACATAGATACTATCGTTTGTAGCAGAATTATCGGTTTTGGGGTTTTAAAACGCTTTCGGGAAGAACACAGAGGCTTCCCCAAGAGGACACCCTGGATTTTCTTTCAACATCTTTTGGTGTAAATTGGGTGCTCTGGGGTGGAGCTCCATTTTCACTACCCCACTGCGTTTCCCCACCCCACCCCGTCCAGGCAGTAGCCCACCCCTGAGCCCCCTGCTCTAAGAGGCTGTTGATCTAGATTCATCTTGATTGTCCATCAAATGTTCAAGCTGGAGTTTGGAAAACCAAGCTCTACGTTTAAAGCTTTTGGGGAAGTTACAGTATACATATATAGTAGCTGTCTCAATGGTAAGGGCAGTTTGACAGTGAAACCAATTTTCTAGATGCTTGGCATGCTCTTTTTGCTGGAAATATTTTCTGGATGCCATTATTCCATTTAGAGCCTAGTGACCCTTTCCAATTCTTTGCTTTAATTATTTAGAAGAGAAGAATTTTATATAGAAATATGCACAGAGGCTCTTGCAGCTGACTTTAGCTATCCTGCACCATAGGTACATTATCAAATACCGGGGGGGGGGGGACAAAACTAACACCAGCCCAAATTCTAAATATAACAAAGTATTCTATGACATAGACCAAGGAGACACTGAAAAGCTCAACCTTTTACCACTGACAGAAGTCTGATCTATATAGCACATTTACCAGTAAGTGCCTACAAAAATGTTATTCATCCAATATTCTTACAATTTGAAATTTCACCGCAGGGACATGGAGGGATGCCTGTTTTATATTGTTAGCAAATGAAAGGAACAGAATTGTGATGCTTGGAAAAATATTGGCTAGAACCACCCAGAATAAATGGCTCACATTATTTCTCTTGAGCAATTACAAGTTTAAGTTCGTAATCATAGAAGAAAATAAGGGTTTTGTTTTTGCCCTGCAATATAATTTAAATGGTCACTTTGGGTGGGGGGATCCAGAAAATTGTCTAATTAGCAAATAGATTTCTGAAAAACTTGGGAGCACCTTATATTAAGGGCTTCAGGATGCCTGTGAGTGGTTAGATCAGCATACATTTATATTGCATGCACAGAAGCAAAAAATAGCCTAAATCTTTCACGGGCGCACGTCCTCTTGTGAGATTTTGCTTCCTGCGCATGCGCAGAAACAAAAACATGCTGGGACATGTGTTATGTTTGCAAGTTGTTAGAATAAATGTGATCGCTGATTGGAGCAGGCGCGACCAATAAGAAGCCCGCTAGCGCAACCAATGGGAAGCCGAGGCTCGACCAATAAGGAGCCTCCGGGTGCAACCAATAGGAAGCCCCGGCGCGAAGTCTTGAAACACTGTCACCAATCCCAGCACTAGTAACAAAGTATATAAGGTGCGGTTTTGGCCGCTTGTTTTTTAAGTCACTACCTGCCTGCGAGCTGGTCACTTTAGATATTCCTGATTATTAAATAAAGAGCTGTTATCCTCTTCATCGGCCTCCAGCCTCTGATTTAACAGTGGCGACGAGGGGTTCGAGCCTTCGCATTCCAGAGATGGCTTCAGCAATGCTGCACGCTTTGCCTTTATTCAACCCCGACGAGGATACGTGGACAGTATACATGTCCAAATTTCGCTATCAGTAGCTGTCCTTTACGGCAGTGTTTCCCAACCTTTTTTGAGCCACGGCACATTATTCATATTTTCAAAATCCTGGGGAACACTGAACGGGGGGGCGGGGGGGCCGCGCGGGGGGGGGCTAAAGAAAAGTTTGGACAAAAAAAAATCTCTTCCTCCATTTCACTCTATTTCTCCCTCCCTCTTTCTCTCTTCCTTCCTTCCTTTCTTTCTCTCTCTCCATCCCTCTTTCTTTCTTTCTCTCTTTTTTGCTCTTTCTCTCTCCCTCCTTCCCTCCCTCTATGTCTTTCTCTCTCCCTTACTCTCTCTCTGCCTCTCTTGCTATCTCTTTCATTCTCTCTCTTTCTATCTCTCTTGCTATGTCTTTCTTTCTCTCTCTCTCTTTCTCTCTCTGTCTCTGTCTCTCTCTCTGTCTCTCTTTCTATCTCTTTCTCTCTCTCTCTTTCTCTGTCTCTCTTGCTATCTCTTTCTTTCTCTCTCTCTGTCTCTTTCTCTCTCTTTCTCTATCCCTTTCTCTCTCTTTCTCTGTCTCTCTGTCCCTCTTGCTATCTCTTTCTCTCTCTCTTGCTATCTCTTTCTTTTTCTCTCTCTTTCTTGCTATGTCTCTCTTTCTCTCTCTCTCTGTCTGCCTCCCTCTTTCCTTTCTATCTCTCCCTCCCTCTTTCCTTTCTATCCCTCCCTCTTTCCTCCCTCCCTCTTTCCTTTCTATCTCTTTTCTTTCTATCTCTCCCTCCCTCTTTCCTTTTTATCTTTCTCTCCGTCCCTCAGCGGCGGCAAAGAAGAAGGAAGGCACGCTGCAGAGGGCAACGAGGACAAGAGCGCTCGCTCGCTCCCTCGCCCTCTGACTTCCCTCCCTCACTGCTGAAGAGACGAGCGTGAGGGTTTTTTTGCTTTTTTTTTCCTTCCCCCACCTCACGGGAAAGAGAGAGAGAGAAAGAGCAGCAAACTGCGGGATGCGGCAAAGGACTCCTTGCCAACCCAAAAAGGGGTGGGGGTGGCAAAGGCAAAGTCTGGGAGGCGGGGAAGGGAAGAGCGGGAGACCCCCAGACAGAACGGCTGAGGGGAAGGAAAGACAGAAGGAGGGAGGGATTGAGAAGCGAAGCCAGGGAGGGCTGAGAGAAAAGGGGAGCGGCGCGCGAGAGAGAGGGGGGCGGGCATTACTGAAACGAACGGAGAAAGCCCTCTCTCGCAGCGAAAGCGCTCCCAGCCAGGGGGCTGCGAGAGAGGGCTTTCTTCATCCGTTTCTTTCCCGAAACGGACGGAGAAAGCCCTCTCTCGCAGCCCCCTGGCTGGGAGCGCTTTCGCTGCGAGAGAGGGCTTTCTCCGTTCGTTTCAGTAATGCCCGCCCCCCCCTCTCGCGCGCGCGCCGCTCCCCTTTTCTCTCAGCCCTCCCTGGCTTCGCTTCTCAATCCCTCCCTCCTTCTGTCTTTCCTTCCCCTCAGCCGTTCTGTCTGGGGGTCTCGCGCTCTTCCCTTCCCCGCCCCGTCCCTCTCGCAGCCCCCTGGCTGGGAGCGCTTTTGTCCCGAGGAGCTGAAGCCGCAGCCGCCGCGAGAGAAGTCGCGCCCCAAGGCAGGTTGCGGCAGAGGAGGAGAGGGGGCAGATCGGGCGGGGAGCGTCACGGCACACCTGACCATGTCTCGCGGCACACCAGTGTGCCGCGGCACACCGGTTGGGAAACGCTGCTTTACGGTACTGGTAGCAACCCACTACTGTTGCTAGGCAGCAATTTGCTGTGAGTGTGCCTACTTTTATTGAACATTAATAAAAACAATAATAAACCAATGTCTATCACTTTATTATAACTATACTCTTTAGTAATGTGTCAACTTGAAAAGCTTTCAAGTTGCTGTAATCAGGCGGGGGGGAGGAGTTGACGGAGTGGCTCATTGTATTAACTGAAACTGCATTCCAGAAATGTTTCTTTTACTGATTGTGTCCTGGGTTACCGGAGTCAGCAGGAAGGGGTGTGAGTTTCACATCCCACCAATGTTTTTATTTATTTATTTATTCTTTGTCCAAAATACAATACATATGGAAGAGAATAGACATTAAGTAATATATATAACGATAGAAAGTAAAAAGAAGAGAAGTAGATGGGAGGGAGAGAATATATATGATATAAGAGATAAGGAGAGAATATATATGATATATATATAGATAAGAAGAGAATATATATGATATATGAGATAAGGAAAGACAATTGGACAGGGGACGATAGGCACATCAGTGCACTTATATACGCCCCTTACTGGCCTCTTAGGAACCTGGAGAGGTCAATCGTGGAGAGTCTAAGGGAGAAGTGTTGGGGGTTGGGAGTTGACACTATCGAGTCCAGTAATGAGTTCCACGCTTCGACAACTCGATTGTTAAAGTCATATTTTTTACAGTTAAGTTTGGAGCAGTTAATATTAAGTTTGAATCTGTTGTGTGCTCTTGTGTTGTTGCTTTTGAAGCTGAAGTAGTCGTTGACCAGAAGGACGTTGCAGCATATGATCTTTTGGGCAATACTTAAATTGTGTTTTAGGCGCTGCAGTTCTAAGCTTTCAAGACCCAGGGTTCATTGTAGAATGTCATTTATGACATGGCCAGTGAGGAGGGGGAAAACAGGGTCATGAGGTCATAATCTCTGTGAACTCAGTTCTGACTGCTCAGAGTATTGCCGAAATGTCGCTCCTAATAAATTGTTATATTTCTTTTGAAGTTTGGCTCATAGCTCATGAATTAATCAGGGCATCACACAATGCAGAAGGAAAGTATGCTTTTTGAAGCATGACATTTAGTCCACTTGTTACAAATACAATACTTGCAGGTAAAAAACATAAAGTACACTGCAAAAGAACACCTCAAGTCAGGAGAGGAAAAGCTCTGGCTTAGTAAAAAGTTTGGTAGCCCTTCACTGCCCTTAACCATTGCTTCTTTAATCCATCCCTTGTTTTCCATCCCAAACAGCAAAATCCCAGTCCTTCCCAGTTTGGTAACTCAACTGTATTAGTAATCAATCTATCAGTCAATTGGTCAAAACAGAAACAGTACATTTCTGTTTTATGTATTTCATTGAAATTTACACTGCACATTGCCAGAACTCCATCATTACCATACTTACTTTTTAAAGCAGAAATAGGTGTGGGTATTTGCCTGTCTTCTGTTTCAGCATTTATTTGTTTAAGCCCAGCTGGACCTGAAGGCTTGCACATTATGTTAACTCATAAAATCCTTTGTCTTTGGCCTTGCATGTTTTAGAAACTTAGCCAATTGTGGCTAAATTCAGTAAACACAACAAATTAATTCATGCCTTCACCCAAAGTGTGAACACAGCTTAAGAGTTGTTTGATGGGAGGAAAGTAGTTTGCCAATTAAGCTCTTGATTTGCATCCCCCCCAAAAAAATCCCAACTTCAGTCCACAAATTGCCATTGAATCCTGGTAAAAAAAGCATACTGATCTAGATCAATCATTGCTCTGACTAGACAGTTTCCTTAGAAAAGAAAGAAAGAAATTTAAATGCTCTGCCCCATGAAAAGCTTCAACTGCATATAAAATTCTCATGCAACAAGAGGATGGAATCTCTGCCCCACCCCATGGAAAGTCCAGGAACATGCCCCATCCTCCATTACCACTGCATTCTGATTGATTGATTGATTGATTGATTGATTGATTGATTGGATTTGTATGCCGCCCCTCTCTGTAGACTGGGGGCGGCTCACAGCAACAATAAAACAATGTACAACAAATCTAACTGAGGTTTGAAAATTAACAATTTATGGAGAATTGAACATCCCCCAAACCTGGTTACTTTTTTAGGCCAGTTGGAAATCCTGAACAAAATTCAACTTAAGTATTTTTCTATTTATTAAAAGGCAATACTGCCTGCCATTTTACAGGCTGGAAACAATAAATAAACACTTTTGTTTTTGAGAACTTGTTGGAGCTGAGGTGTTACCCCTAGGGAAATTCCTGCAATTTTTATTTCCTTGTCTTTCTCTCATTATATTATATTATATTATTGAACGAAATCTCTAAATGATTATACTTCAGACACATGAAGAATGATGTGTTTTATACTTACCTACATTGATCACAATTCCCTTTTCTCTCTTTTGGCTCAGGTTTTTAATTTAGATGCTGCACAAGCAATTTAAAGGGTCTATTACCCTGAGAACAATTGGACAGCATTTGGCAACAATAAAAAACAGAAAACCTAGATCCTGTCAGGATGCCGTCAGGAAGTCCTATATCTATATTGGGTATAAATGTGCTTCTATACATAAAACAAGAGTATTCTTTAAAAAAATAATTTTATTGAATTTTTTTTTTAAGTAATAAAAGACAAGACAAACTAAATGCAAAAATGAAAAGAAAACTAAATGGAGAACAGAAAGTACAAGATAAAAGAAAAAAGGAGAGAAAAAATAAGAAAAAGAGAAAAATATTTAAAGGAATTAATTTTACTTTGTATCATTACAAATATAAACAAATGTAATAATTCCTTACCCTCTGTAAAGTTACATGACATACAAATAGCATTTGCAAACATTTCAAAACCTTATAAATTCTTCCCTGCAAAATGTTAATGACCTCTACCCTTAAAAATGTGTTCTTTTCTTAACCTAAGCATAGCCCTCTAGTACCTTTAAGGATAGGAAAATACCTTACAGCAGGGCTGTCAAATTCATGGCCTATGGGCCAGTTGTGTCACATCTTGGCCACACCCAGGGCCCTTTAACAAAGGGAGGGAGTACCAATATGTCACATGACACTGCAAGCTTGACACCCCTGCCTTATAGGGATCGTCACTGAGTCCTTCAGCTGAGAATTACCTATCCATCAAAAGCCAGACACAAATCAGTCAAGAAAAGGCAGGAATCTTTGCTAGAATCAAGCTATATTGAAGATCGTTCTCCTCCATGCAGCAATAAAATATAGGGAATTGGTGAGTTGTGTGCATCCATACCAATGGAGGTGTATATACGTAGATAAAATGATGTAAGGAGGAAAATGGGTGAGTAGCTCCAATTACTAACTGTTTTGACCTTGCCAGTTGCTATCAGTCAGAATTCAGAAGATTATTTGTATCAGAATGGCTGGGGAAAGATATGGGCAGCTCTGCCTTAGCAGCTCCGTAAATTGCTAAGTAAAGGGACTTTCCTCATCCTGATATCTGGTAACTAAATCTGTTATTCTTAAATATGAATTATGTTCCCAGTTTGAACCTTTTCCAAGGGCTGTCAACGAATTGTTGATATTGCAACTTATCTTGCAAAGAGAACAATGGGGCTAAAAGGCAACCAGATGACAGGTAAGCTAATCAAAGGGTAAGTTCTTATTTTTCATTTTAAAAACAATATGACTAGAACTACTGGAATAAAACTAGGCTTTGTTTAGTTCGTCATCTCTTGATCTTCCTTGCTTGATGGACTTTTGGACCAATTTATTTTATTTTTTTATTTTTTTATTTTTTTATTTTGTCCAATACACAATGAGGGGTTTAGTGGGTATATATCTATATATACATAGTAAAATACACGATGAAGGTTATAGAGGAGATACTCATAGTAAAATATATCTATGAAAGAATAGAAAAGAAGATATAGTAATAGAACATATCAATGAAAGAATAGAAGAAGAGATATAGGAATAGAAGAAAGGTATCGGAGATATAGGAGAGCAATAGGACAGGGGATGGAAAACACTCTACTGCACTTGTACTCGCCCCTTACTGACCTCTTAGGAATCTGGATAGGTCAACTGAAGATAATCTAAGGGTAAAGTGTTGGAGGTTTGGGGATGACACTATGGAGTCCGGTAATGAGTTCCACGCTTCGACAACTCGGTTACTGAAGTCATATTTTTTACAGTCAAATTTGGAGCGGTTAATATTAATTTTAAATCTGTTGTGTGCTCTTGTGTTGTTGTGGTTGAAGCTGAAGTAGTCGCCGACAGGCAGGACATTGCAGCATATGATCTTGTAGGCAATATTTAGATCTTGTTTAAGGCGTCTTAGTTCTAGGCTTTCTATGCCCAGGATTGAAAGTCTAGTTTCGTAGGGTATTCTGTTTCGAGTGGAGGAGTGAAGGGCTTTTCTGGTAAAGTATCTTTGGACATTTTCAAGGGTGTTAATGAAATGTGATATGTGGTCTGAGATGTGATATGGGTTCCAAACAGATGAGCTGTATTCAAGGATGGGTCTGGCAAAAGTTTTGTAAGCTCTTGTAAGCAGTGTGAGATTGCCAGAGCAGAAGCTACGTAGGATTAGGTTTACAATGTTTGGGAATGAAATGGCTTTGGATATCCTGGTGGGAGTCCTGAGCAATATTCAACACCATTAATCATGGTAGCCTTCTGGCATCCTGGGATAAGTGGGTTTTTGGAAATCTTGCCTGGCATTTATTTTGTTCCACCTGATAGTGTGAGACTAAAGATAAATGTGCCACTTTATCTAGTATAGCAGATGTATCAAATTCACGGTGTCACATTGTCATCATGTGATGTAATGTGACTTTTCTCCTTCACTAAACTGGGGTGGGCGTGGCCAGCATGTGATGCATCTGGCCCGTGGGCCGTGAGTTGGATATCCCGTAGTATAGTGTGATGTGGAGGATGGATGGGTTGCATGTTTTTTCGTGGCTTATTCCTGACAAGCACTGTCTAAGCTAAACTTTGTCATGTCCCCAACAGATCCCAACAGATTCAGAGGAAGTGGAGTTAGAACCGGGGCCATCCAACAGGAATGGCACCAATATTGAATTCCTACCGGAATGATAGGGGACAATGTACCACTAGTAAAACTGGAGCTGTGCACGTAGCTTCCATTCTCTGGCGTGCGGGCGCATCCCAGCATAATTTTGCTTCTGCACATGCACAGAAAGCAAAATCTCACAAGGAGACACATATGAGAGTTTTTGAAAAGTGTGCGGAAGCTTCAGATCGTGCAGAATGCAGCTGCGAGAGCTATCATGGGCTTTCCTAAATATGCCCATGTCACACCAACATTCCGCAGTCTGCATTGGTTGCCGATCAGTTTCCGGTCACAATTCAAAGTGTTGGTTATGACCTATAAAGCCCTTCATGGCACCGGACCAGAATATCTCCGGGACCGCTTCTGCCGCACGAATCCCAGCAACCAGTTAGGTCCCACACAGTTGGCCTTCTCTGGGTCCCGTCAACTAAACAATGTCGTTTGGCGGGACCCAGGGGAAGAGCCTTCTCTGTGGCAGCCCCAACCCTTTGGAACCAACTCCCTCCAGATATCAGAGTTGCCCCCACCCTCCTTGCCTTTCGTAAAGTTCTTAAGACCCATCTCTGTCGTCAGGCATGGGGGAACTGACACATCTCCCCCGGGCCTATACAGTTTATACATGGAATGTTTGTGTGTGTTTGCTTTTAATAATGGGGTTTTCAGTGTTTTTTAAATTATTAGATTTGTTTTTTACATTGTTCTTGTTATTGTTGTGAGCCACCCCGAGTCTACGGATAGGGGCGGCATATAAATCGAATTAATAATAATAATAATAATAATAATAATAATAATAATAATAATTTGGTGGTTTATTGCTTCTACGCATGCGCGGAAACAGAAAAATCGCTGAAATCTCTCTCATGCGTATGTCCCCTCCCAAAATTTTGCTCCCTGTGCATGCACAGAAGCAACAACTCACTGGGATGCACGCACACACCAGAAACCCAAAGTTGCACGCACAGCGCACCGGTAGCAGCAATAGTGGCAATCCCCCTGTATGAAATATCTTGCCTGGAGTATCTTGGAGAGTCCACACACTCTAGGGAAGTTGGTTAACCAGATGGCGAGCTGCCTCCCCTCACAGACACATGGGAGGATCAGCCGCAGATAGGCAGTGGTGATGAGAGGCAGCAGATCCTCTGTGATGCAGATTAGCTGCTTCCCCCTCTAAATCTGAGGGCACAGAGAGTGGAGCACAGGAAGTTCAAAGGCATGAGAGGCTGCTGACCAGGAGGTTGTTCCACCCCTCCTCACAAGAAACACCTTGAGTCACACTTGAGTCACACACAGTCTTGGAAAAAACTGCTTTGGATCGTGTTTCTGCCTTGTGGACTCTTAACCTTGCCTTGTGGGCTCTGAGCCTTGTTTAGACTTATGGATCTTGCCTTGTAGGCTTGCACCTTGCTTTTGGACTATGGACTTCCTCCCTGCCTTGTGAATAGGCCCTGATGACTTGGCTTTTGTTTGTGGAACTATGTTGCACTGACTGTAAGTGGCTGCCTTTGGGAAAGTTCAGGGTGGAACTTTAGTGGCTGTTGTAGGGACATTTGTCACAGACGGCAGAGACTTTACGGAAGCCTGCCTAGGTGCCCTGCTCATAACCGGCATCTAGTGTAGTTTGCATTTCTACTCAGACCTGTTAACATGCAAGCAAGAGCAGGTAAAAAAGAAAACTAGGAATTGATAAAGCCCACCAATGTTTTGTTCATACGCAGGCACAGTTTGATCATAGCTTAATGGTCAGTAAAGTTTGATAGTGTTTCTCATGCCCTTTTAGATCTATTCTTCAAACTGCTACTTAAATTGGTGCTTCCCAATGAACTGCAAAAGCATCAGTCATGTATAAGAATGAAACTCCAACATTTGCCAATACTGTACTGTAAAATGATAAGGCCCCTTCACTGAAGGTATATTCATAATGTATACCTTCCATGATATATAATGTTGGTTCATTGTGGATTGGCTAGTACTGCAGTGGATGTTGGGACTCTTGGGCCTGAGATGATGATGATGATGATGATTATTATTATTATTATTATTATTATTATTATTATTAATTAGATTTGTATGCCGCCCCTCTCCGAAGACTCAGATAAAGTGACTCAGCCAGCATTTATGCCTAAGGGAAGACTGGAAACTGGCTTAGATGAGCACCTTAACCAGTACATACTGGTCCTCTTATTCTCATACATATACATACAAATATGAATGAATAAGTACCTAAAATAACTCCATGAGGACTTGACATACTGACCATGGAATTATGGCTGATCTTCTTGGTAGGGGATATGGAAAATTAGGAGTGACGGCAGGGAAAATATAGTAGAACCCATGGCCTTTTGCTATAGCTAGATCCCTGTATTGGGTACTCTCTCCTGGTAATAGTCTGTTGCAGGTTCCATTGTATATCCACAAACAAAAAGAATAAGCTCATTTCTGTTCATTTCGCATCTAAGGAAAATAATACATGGTAGAGCGGTTCCAGAATTTGTCAACTGAAGGAATACGTAACAAGATATCTATTTCTTTACAGAAATTCTAATAAAAATATAGATCTCAGTTTGTCATTTAAAAACCAAATGTGAATTGTGTTTCTAACACATCCTTCTTGTTGCCAAGCCTTAAGCTTTCTTTGTGAAATTCATGTATAATCTCATTACAGTGTTATTACACTTTCAGTTTTGATTAGGAATTTTTCAGTTCAGTCGGTCTGCAAGCCTGCAAACATGCTTGTGGAAGAAATTAGCAAGCAATTTCTTCCAAATCCAGAATGATGCATTGCACCAATACACTCTCAGTTTATAACTATAGAAAAGGGGAAATTAGCAAGACACTTTGCATGGATTTACTGGCGAATGAATCGACACTTCTGTAGATAACATAATGGAACATGTCCTTAATGCAAGAATACAAATGCCTTTAAAACGTAAATCAGAGTTAATTATGCTTCCATTGATTTCTTAACTGGGAACTTAAAAAGTTTTAATGCCACAGTTAAAAAACTGCCAATAAGATCCGACTGGTTTGTGACAACCTGCTGCAACAGCAGAATGATGATACATTTGAATGCTTTGCAACTGCCCACCATAACACATGTTTGTGTTGTAATTTGAGAATATAAAAGTTCTTTAGCAAAAGATCAGGTGAAATACTCTCGGTTCGCTCCTGCCTGTCAGTTGTCGGAGAGCTAGTCGTGAAGGCAGCGCAAGGCTCCGCCTACCCACCCATACACCTTCATCTGGGTACTTTTATCCTCTGCGCATGCGCAAAACATTCTATGCAGGCGCAGAGGGTAAAAGAACCCAAATGGTGGCGTCTGGGCAGATAGGTGGAGTCTTGCACTGCATTTGCAACCAGCTCTCCGTCAACTGACAGGCACGAGTGAACAGGAGTGAACCAACTAATCCCTGGATAGTTCAGTGGATTTCAAGCTGGCTGAAGCATAGACATCAGAGAGTTATTGTTAATGGCGAGTATTCTGAGCAGAGACAGGTTACAAGCGGTGTGCCACAAGGGTCTGTTCTGGGTCCTACTCTTTTTAATATGTTTGTGAGTGACATAGGGGGAGGTTTGGTAGGGAAGGCTTGCCTATTTGCCAATGACTCTAAAGTGTGCAATAGGGTTGATATTCCTGGAGGGGTCTGTAATATGGTAAATGATTTAGCTTTACTAGATAAATGGTCAAAGCAATGGAAACTGCAGTTTAATGTTTCCAAATATAAAATAATGCACTTGGGGAAAAGGAATCCTCAATCTGAGTATTGCATTGGCAGTTCTGTGTTAGCAAAAACTTCAGAAGAGAAGGATTTAGGGGTAGTGATTTCTGACAGTCTCAAAATGGGTGAGCAGTGTGGTCAGGCAGTAGGAAAAGCAAGTAGGATGCTTGGCTGCATAGCTAGAGGTATAACAAGCAGGAAGAGGGAGATAGTGATCCCCTTATATAGAGCGCTGGTGAGACCACATTTGGAATACTGTGTTCAGTTCTGGAGACCTCACCTACAAAAAGATATTGACAAAATTGAACGGGTCCAAAGACGGGCTACAAGAATGGTGGAAGGTCTTAAGCATAAAACGTATCAGGAAAGACTTAATGAACTCAATCTGTATAGTCTGGAGGACAGAAGGAAAAGGGGGGACATGATAGAAACATTTAAATATGTTAAAGGGTTAAATAAGGTTCAGGAGGGAAGTGTTTTTAATAGGAAAGTGAACACAAGAACAAAGGGATACAATCTGAAATTAGTTGGGGGAAAGATCAAAAGCAACATGAGAAAATATTATTTTACTGAAAGAGTAGTAGATCCTTGGAACAAACTTCCAGCAAACGTGGTTGGTAAATCCACAGTAACTGAATTTAAACATGCCTGGGATAAACATATATCCATTGTAAGATAAAATACAGGAAACAGTATAAAGGCAGACTAGATGGACCATGTGATCTTTTTCTGCCGTCAGTCTTCTATGTTTCTATGTTTCTATGAGTATTTCACCCCTGGAAATTCTGTTTTGAAAATTCTAAAAAAAACTTTTTCCACTTAGGTCAGAATAAGCTACCCCTCCTTGGAGTCAATCATTGCATCAAAGTCACAATTACGCTAAGATGTGACCTTAGACTGCCAGAAACCTTACATGATTTTAGACAGGGCATTTCCAGTCCTACCTAGGAGTGCCAAGCACTGAAATTGAATGTAGACTTATGAATTCTGTATCTCGGCAGGAATCATTTCATTTCTATCGCTCTGTGGTAGAGACCATTTCTTGGTGTTATCATCCTCTTTTATTCACTGCTAAGCAGCTACACCTGAATTAGACCATTCAAAAGTCATAGAAACTTTAGCATTCTTGCTCTGCGTGGTGCAGCTTTATGGTGCATGTTCTCTTCCCTCCAGGCAGATCCTTGATCTCATCATTTTCACCACAATCGCTCTCTCTCGCTCTCACTCTCTTTTTACCATGCCCCTACTTTCCCTTTCTTTCTTGTATTTCCCTACTAGCAAATTTACTGAATTTTCTACAATGTTTCTCGACCTTAGCAGCTGGCTGGGGAATATTGGAATTCGAGATCCACACCTGTTAAAGTTACTGAAGAAACGTAGATACAAATGTGAATGCAAGGCATGAAAGGAATATATTGACAATGGTTTGTTTATATAGGAAGAGTGAATAAATGACTGAATTGCTAAACTAATACTATGGAGGAAGAGTCAAGAGGTCAACAAGAGGAACAAACTTCCAGCAGACGTGGTTGGTAAATCCACAGTAACCGAATTTAAACATGCCTGGGATAAACATATATCCATTGTAAGATAAAATACAGGAAATAGTAAAAGGGCAGACTAGATGGACCATGGGGTCTTTTTCTGCCGTCAGTCTTCTATGTTTCTATGTTTCTATGTCAATAGAGAGGGAAAGAGTGAGAGAGCTTTTCTTGTATAGAGCTGAACTCTATACATTTTAAAACTGCTAAAGTTGGGAAACACTCACTTAGAGCTCAGCTGCTTCCATCCTACTTGTAACCAGACCTAATCTTGCTTAACTTCCAAGCCCAGACAAGGTCAGCTAGGCGTTAGCTGGTCTGTAGGTCTAGTATTCAAATATGGAAAGTAGTGATCCACAATATTTTTGAATATGAAGTAAGCATCTTACCTTTGCACCAAACAATCCAAATTTATAGTTACACTAAAAATGCTACACACAGAGACCTATCATTTGATGCCCCAAATTTTTAAAAAACAGCATTTTTCCAAAGGGAATTGTATGTATTGTATGCTGCATCCACAATCACCTTCTACACTGATAGCTTGCTATAACAACTGATCTTTTCAGCTTTGCTCCCTGTATTTTTTACCAACTAAGAAATGTGTTTACACAAAAACTGGGTGACAGCTACCAACTTAAAAGTCTTCAGACTTGCTCTAAATGGAGTTGGGTATATTGATGGTCATAGAACTATCTCCCAGCAATTATGGTATACTTCCATAATAGTCAAATAATTTACTAAAACTGTATTACTATCATTATTCTTTTCCTTACTAGTATCTATCTCTTTCCAGTTATTACTATAACCATCTGTTTTTATCTTTCAATTTATATTGTTTTTACTTTTTCCTAGTATAATTTGATAGCTTGTAAGTAACCATGATTATCACTAAGTGTTGTATCCTTTTATTCTTGATTAATATATTTATTATCCTTATGTACACTGAGAGCATGCACCAAAGACAAATTCCTTCTGTGTCCAATCACACTTGGCCAATAAAGAATTATATTAAGCAGATAATCATTTTAGTTCAGGGTCTATGCCATCTGAAAATAGATTGTCCACACTGCTTATGAAGGAAGAAGCATGAGAAATGCACTTTTAGATAGCCATATATAGTATATATTACATTTTGGTTTGGGGAGGGGGGGGGAATAGAATATTTTAAAACAAAAATATGTTTTTCCTATAATTATAAACCAATCCTTTGTACCACCCTCAAATGTAAATCACTTTTTTTTAATGGAAGGATAAATAATGAAAGATGACTACAGAGACCAAGCTCAGCTTTGTTGGTCTCTGAACCTCATTGGTGCAAAAGATACATTGGTGTATGTGGTATATCCTCCATACCAGGGGTAGGCAAAGTTGGCTCTTCTATGACATGTGGACTTCAACTTCCGGAATTCCTGAGCTAGCATGATTGGCTCAGGAATTCTGGGAATTGTAGTTCACAAGTCATAAAAGAGCCAACTTTGCCTACCCTTGCTCCATATTAACCTACCCAGGCTTCATGCTCTGGAGAACCAGAGCATGATGCTATGGTCTTTTGAGACTGGAAGATGCCAATGCAATATGTGGCATATGAAGCTGGCTCACACCAGCCTGTGAGAGCAGACTAATATTTTTGAAATGTTTGCAAGCCGGTTGAAGCTCAGACACCCAGCGCACTATCATCAGCATGGCGGTTAACAGCAGCAATGGAGCTGGAAGAGCTAATGAAATAGTTTTCAGCACACTATTGCATGTCCATCTCTTTTTATGAGCATGCCAAAAGTCTCTGGTGAGCCATTGCAAGAAGCAAAATACTTGCTTCAGACTGGCCCTTAGCAGCAGAGGTATTCTTGGGTTTTTATGTGCCACCTCTCTAGAGATAATATCACCAGAGATAATGTAAAAGTTTCTTGTCTTTGCCCACTAAGATTTACTAGATATGTTTTCCATTTTTTGTCTTCAAAATGTTTTCAGCTTTTTATATTGATTCCAATTGCTGTAAGCCAACCTGAAAGACCTATGTGCATTTGGAGGAAAGAAGAAGTGTGTGAGAGAGAGAAAGAGAGAGAGATGGAGAGGGATACAGTCTTTACTTATTTATACAAATTAAATGGAGCTTAATCAATACACACAATAACTGTCAATGCTGGATTTTTTTATACGGTCACATACTTTCTTTATGTGATTTTTTTTTTCAGAACACAAAAATTTCAAGATTCCCTTACTGAATTTTACAAACAGTTTTGAAAAATACTGCAGATATTTCTGAAAAGTTTCACCACTCTGCATCTCCAATGGCTTTGGAAAAAATGTAGTCCTTTCCCCCAAAGCACATCACACCATCTTTCAAGTAGAATTTCCATCTGTTCTTACTTCGCTGAACCTAATGAAAGACAAAATATCAGCTCCCTTAGTCATGGCTTTGAAAACATTTGCATCCTGGTGATTAGAAAGTCCACTAAAAGAAAAGATGCTTTCTTTCATAAGCAATGAGAAAGTTACTTGACATACCAGTCTAATATTAGAACCAAAACCCAGGGGTCCAAGTCAGCAATGTAAACCTTACAGTAATTTAGAAGCAGGAAAAACACTGCAGAAAGAAACCACCTGTTAGAATTCAAGTCATGATACCTTCTGGGATACTCTATTAATACATCCTCCATTTTGATCCCTGATTATGTTCATTTAGGTTTATGGAGATGAGAAAAACCCTCAAACGTTTCCACTGGGTAGCAAATCTGATACTTCCTCTCAATTTGCTGCTCTCTCTCACTCTCTGCCTCTGTCTCTCTCATAATGTAAGGGATAGCACTTGCATGATTTTTATGACAAGACCTTGAAAAAGTACTGAGAAATCACATTAAAGATGCTTTCTGCCTTTCTCACAGTCATCAAGCTACTATTCTCAAGATCTCCTGGGCAACTGAGAAAAGTGTTAGATCAGTTTACCTCGGTGTGCATAGATTTGTTTGAACATCACTTGGGCCTTTTATGAGTTACTTTTTTCCTCTCTCACTTAATCAGAATTGTCCCAAGCAAGCTTTTGGAAATAAGCCTTGCCAGCTCTGAAGCAGAGAGAAATGAATCACCAACACCTGTTCAAGCACCTGTTCATCTCCATTATGCCAAGATCTGTTTTCCATTTATCTAATTCTTATCTCCTCAGTCCCGTATTATTATTATTAGTGTGTCTAAAGGCACATGCCCATGATAACCAGTTATCTATTATGGAAAAATTCACACTTAAGATGATTAGAATTCTTAATGAATCAAAAGGTTCATTTCTTTTAAAGAATGGCAACATTTAACCAGGGGTAGGTTCTGGATTCTCCCGCTGCCAAATCGCTCAGGGATGCATCTCGTGGGTGCATGTTCAGTACTTTTTTAAAAAGCATGCACAGAAGCAAAGAACAAGATGTTACCACCTAAGGAGGCTCAGGGGCGTGGCAGGCCTGGGTCAATGCCAGTTCCAGTGACCCAGGCTGCCAAGTTACAACCAGTTCTATAGAACCGGTCCAAACCAGGAGGAACCGACCGCTGCATTTAACCACATGGTTCTACCCAGTTTTCATTCTATTTGCGTGGCTTTGTGAAACCTCAGCAAGCATATAAGAGATTTCAGCTGCATAATTCCATAAAAAGATAACATGTGACTGAATAGGTCATCATTCACCATAGACTTGTCACGTTTTTTGCTGTAATTCTTCACCAGCTCATTGGCATGGAAATTAATAAGCATGCTGTTCAATTATATAAATACAAAAGAGGAATTAAGCAAGCATGTTATTTGCTTACTTCTGTGTCAGTTCTTATATACAACATATATTTGGGCACAGAACCCAAGAACCAATTTTTAACTATATGCCTAAAAATATAAATGTATTGGAGCCCTGCCCCAATCTGGCACTATGGAGCTATATCTGTATCGTCTCAAATTTCCCATCACCATGAGAGGAGTACTCCTGGCATATTTGATATTAAGGAAGGTTGACTTGAAGTCTCAGGGGTCATTTAAAAATAAAAATACTTAAACATACCTTGTCATATTGGCATACAATTATATTATCAGTGTCAAAAACATCAGGTGTTTCTTGTTCACTAACATCATCACCGGAATTTAGAGGATCCTGCAAAGAAACAAATGCCCCAGAGGTTTAACCTAAAGAGTTTTCACAAACATTTAACTATTTTATTAAAATAAGCTGCACCTAAAATTTAGCTATTCTATTAAAATAGGCTGCACTGTCATTACAGTGTACTGCAGTACAGGAATAGAGAGAGCTGTTATATAGAGTATTTTTGGTTTTTGACTCTACACCAAGGATCAAAACAAATTCACAGGGTTCTTTTGTCCACTTTGGTACCTGATGCAGAATCTGCGAAGCAGGGAGCCACTCAGACGGCATCCCAAATGGTTGCCAGACTCTAAAAATATAGCTGGTGCCAAACAGAACACATCACTTCCTCAAGGGCTCTGTTGTGCTTTTTCAAGTAAAAGTTCAGGAAACTGCCCTGCATCAGTACTATACTGACAGCAGCTATGTTGCAACTTGCACCTTCCTGATGGCACATTACTGAACATTGTATCTTTTCCTTCAATTTTGCAGATATTAGACAGAGCTCTAATATGCTTCCCCAAAAGAGCTGCTGTCTGCTTTCTTTCTATTAAAAAAAAAAAAGAACCTTCTGGAGGGTTTAGCACTAAATGACTTTAGATTACTTTTTCTGCTAATACAGTCAGTTCAGCTCGCCTCACTTTCATCCTTCAAAAGATGCATGTCCTGTCTCAATTACTTCTCCACTCCCCTTTTTGCCTTCCGGAAGGTAAATTCTGCACACTTCATGTTTATTAATCAGGCGTTTGCACATTTTTCCCAATTAAATATTTTTCAGCACCAATACTCAATATTTTTGAAAAGAAAATGCAAAATTATTTTGGAGGAACCAGGACAAGGAGCAGCTTCGGGATTTGCAGGGGCCAAATTCATCTATGTTGTGCACAAACAAATGCCAGAAGCAATAAGGAACAAGTTATTTCCAGGAAGTTGGAAATCTAATTAAAAGAGAGCATAAAATGAGTTAGTATCTTGCCCAGAGATGAACACTGCAAATTTATAATCTCCCCTCAAGATAGATGATGTATAAACAATACATGTAGATTTCCCATCATTGTAACACAGGTAGTCAACTTATGACCATAACTGAGACCAAAATTTATGTTGCCCACAATTGATGTCTCACTTAGTTTTGCCCAATTTTATGACCTTTCTTGCCATACTTGTTGAGTGAATTATTGCAGTTGTTGTGTTAATAACATGGTTGTTAGTAAAACAGGCTTCCCCTTTGACTTTGCTTGTCAGAAGGTCACAAAAGGTGATCACATGACCTTGGGACACTGTAACCATCATAAATATGAGCCATATGTCAAGCATCTGAATTTTAATCACATGACTATGGGGATACTTCAATGGCCAAAAGTACGAAAAATTGTCATGAGTCAATTTTTCAGGGTTGTTGTAACTCTGAGTAGCCATTAAGCAAACTGTTGTAAGTCAATGACTATCTATAAACTATCTGCACTACATGTGTATTCAATTGTGAGTGTTAGATTTGAATGGGGAGAACTGAGTTCTCCTCAAATTATTATTATTATTTATTAGATTTGTATGCCGCCCCTCTCCGAAGACTCGGGGCAGCTCACTACAATAATAAAAACAATATAACAGTGAAACAAATCTAATATTAAAAAATAAAACATATCTAAAACCCCAGCAATTAAAACCATACAACACATACATACCAATCATAAAATATAGAAGCCTGGGAGAGGATGTCTCAATTCCCCCAAACCTGGCGATAAAGGTGGGTCTTGAGTAATTTGCAAAAGACAAGGAGGGTGGGGGCCATTCTAATCTCTGGGGGGAATTGATTCCAGAGGGCCAGGGCCGCCACAGGGAAGGCTCTTCCCCTGGGGCCCGCCAAACATTTGGTCGACAGGACCCGGAGAAGGCCAACTCTGTGAGACCTTATCGGCCGCTGGGATTCGTGCGGTAGGGAACCTTAAAGGAATTATATGAATTTAATCTACAGGATGGATGTTTTAAGATGTGACCTGATAGCCATGTTCAAATAATAATGAAGAACTTCACAGAGATGACATGCCAAACTGGTGCTCTACGGCTACAGAGAAAAGGCAGCTATCTAGTGCTGGACTCCGACACCCATTAAGGCCCAAGCAGTATAATCAAAGCACCATCGAAATTATAGTCAAAAATATCTGGAGGGCTCTAGGTTAACTAATAGGTTTAGATTACAAGAAAGGAGATCTGCACTTAACATTAAAAATGATGCCCTATTCATTAGTGGAAAAGAACACCTTCATTAGAGTCTTTATAGCTGAAGTAAGGATTTAGTAATTCATCAGTGGAGGAGCTGGACAGCTGTAAAAGTCCATTCTAATTCTGTTTTCTTAATGGAAATTAAGACTACACTGCAAAAGTGAAAGCAAATCATTATAAATATTAAGTTTTACCTCCTCAACAATATCGACTGAAGAGTCATCAGCATCGCTGGTACTGTTGAGAGACTGATTGTCTGAAGTGCTGTTTTCACCTTCCTCCTCTTCTTCCTCATCCAGGACTTTTAAATCTTCAGCATCAATTATACCCACAAGCTCCTCATCTTCTCCATCTCTTGGAATTTCTATCTCTACTTTGGGTGAGAGATCACTTGTCCCATCTAGTTGAATGATTTCTTCGATGTCATTGGAAATATTTTTCTGGGCCAGCAGATCTGATTCCATTTGCACACTGGTATCTAACTAAAAAGGAAGTGAGGATATGAAAGGCTATAGAGAAGCACACAATCAAGAGATAACATCTTTTTAAAATTATAGAATACTTCCTTCCCCCACAACACATTAAAAATATCAAGTTTGTTCAATTTTACAGTGGTACCTCTACTTAAGAACTTAATTCATTCCATGACCAGGTTCTTAAGTAGAACAGTTTGAAAGTAGAAGCAATTTTTCCCATAGGAATTAATGTAAAATCAAATAATGCGTGCAAACCCATTAGGAAAGAAATAAAAGCTAGGAATTTGGGTGGGGGGGAAGAGGAGGAAGAAGAGGAGGAGGAGGACAGTCATTGCCAAAGGAAGAACGTGAGGTGAGGGGGATCCAAAAAAATGCAAAACTTTAAGGCTTAAATAAAAAAAGAGGGACTCTGAGGCGGTGAAGAGGAGATGTGCCTCCCATATACCCGGCGGAGGCTGCCTTCCATACACTGCGCCAGAGAAACAAACCCAGGGGGGATGGCAGGAAACTGGCCGGGCCTTCGTGCCGTTCTCAAATTTCTTAGGAAATATTTCCGGGCTCAGGTTCTTAAGTAGAAAATGGTTCTTAAGAAGAGGCAAAAATATCTAGAAACGTTCTTAAGTAGAGGCGTTCTTAAGTAGAGGTACCATAGTTCCCTCTAAGCTGAGCAGTGAGCAATCGCTCACTTAAAAATCATCATCAACTCAGAGTTTTCCAAACCTGCCCAGAAGCCGAGAGGGAAAGAGTGAGAGGGAAGGAGAGAGAGAAGAAGAGAGGAAGAGAGAGAAACAGATAGAAAAAAGAGAGGAAGGAAAAGAGAAAGAAAAAGAATGGGAGTAAGGAAGAGAGAAAGAAAATCAAAATCTAGTTTGAAACTAGCTCAACTATTTAAGTGGCATTTTGATATTGATAGAGTTGCCCTATTATGAGCTCACTGTTATAGACACACAGTACAGTATTTTATTTTGAAATTCTCTGAGGCAAAACAGGGTGGGTTTTTTATTTGTTTGTTTGTTTGTTTGTTTATTTATTTATTTATTTATTATTTCTGTGCCGCCCAGTCCCGAAGGGACTGCCGCTCAGACACCATACTTTTCCTCCCACCCCCCAAAAAAATTAGAGGGAACACTGAGAGGTACTGTAATTAAATCAACAGGTATTTTGCTATTGCTTTTAAATGGAGATGGATTTTTTAAATTCATTTATTACCTTTATAAGCCACCCATCTCACTCTACAAAGCAGCTCTATGATGAAGCTCATTCCACATTTCTATTCAAGCTGCATATAAATACATTCTTAAAATTACATCTACAAGCTCTCTTCAAGAAGTTATATTAAAAATCCTTTGTTTATTTATTTTTTTAAAGCAGAGTTACCTCTTCAACAAAAGAGAGGCTGGTTTCATCAGAGAGAAGGGAGGGGTCATCCAAGTCACTGCCCATAATTATCAGCTCAATTATATCATCAGGTTCTGGAGGCGGATCAACATTCACAGACAATTGTCCCCCACCAGATGAAATGCCTTCTCTTGCTTCTCTAGACCTGGGGTTGTCTACTCCAGTTGACTTTGCAACAGGAACAGCTGTAATGGCTATCTGGGGAGTCTGCAAAGAACCTGAGGGCTGCAGGCTTACCAGGGTCCCTAGCGCAACTTCCCCCTGACTTCTGGTTGCTTCTAGTATGGCAGCAGTAGCCCCAAGCAAGTCTTTATCCCCCATCTTTAGGGGCACAGGCGGCTTTGAGGTCAGCAAGCTACCATTGCTGGTTTCTTGAAGAGAAGACATGTTTGCCTGTATAATATTGACTGGGGATGGTTGAGGCATCAAGGATTGCTTCCCAACTTGCTGGAAAATTTGCTGAAGTGGAGTTCCTCCACCAGTAGCTTGAGTGACAACCACAGGCATGTTGACTTTATATAAGTGGCCTACAAGAAGAAAAAAGCAGAAATTGTGAAGTATACGACTATGCAGCATTTTCAGATTTAGCCCATAAAGGTCGTTCAAAGCATGCAGGAGTGAAAACACACCAACTTTTCAGGGGTGACAAACTCTCATTGCTACAGCATCATCAAAGCAGTGGAAGTGATGTGCCGGTGCCTGGAGGCTGTTGGGGCCTGGATGGGTGTCAACAAACTCAAACTCAACCCAGAGAAGACGGAGTGGCTGTGGGTCTTGCCTCCCAAGGACAATTCCATCTGTCCGTCCATCATCCTTGGGGGGGAATTATTGACCCCCTCAGAGAGGGTACGCAACTTGGGCATCCTCCTCGATCCACAGCTGATATTGGAACATCATCTTTCAGCTGTGGCAAGGAGGGCATTTGCCCAGGTTCGCCTGGTGCACCAGTTGCGGCCCTATTTGGACAGGGAGTCACTACTCACAGTCACTCATGCCCTCATCACCTCGAGGTTCGATTACTGCAATGCTCTCTACATGGGGCTACCTTTGAAAAGTGTTCAGAAACTCCAGATCGTGCAGAATGCGACCGCGAGAGCTATCGTGGGGCTTCCAAGATTCGCCCACGTTTCTTCAACACTCCATGGTTTGCATTGGCTGCCGATCAGTTTCCGGTCACAATTCAAAGTGTTGGTCATAACCTTTAAAGCCCTAAATGGCATTGGACCAGATTACCTCCGGAACCACCTGCTACCGCACAAATCCCAGTGACCGATAAGGTCCCACAGAGTTGGCCTTCTCCGGGTCCCGTCGACTAAACAATGTTGTTTGGTGGGCCCCAGGGGAAGAGCCTTCTCTGTGGCAGTCCCGGCCCTCTGGAACCAACTCCCCCTGGAGATTAGAACTGCCCCCACACTGCCTGCCTTTCGTAAAATACTCAAGACTCACTTATGCCGCCAGGCATGGGGGATTTAAGATATTTCTTCCCCCTAGGCCATTACAAGTTATGCATGGTATGTTTGTGTGTATGTTTGGTTTTATAATAATGGTTTTTAGTTGTTTTATTAATTGGATTGTTCCATGTTGTTTTTTATCATTGTTGTTAGCCGCCCCGAGTCTACGGAGAGGGGCGGCATACAAATCCAATAAATAATAATAATAATAATAATTTCTTCCCCACACTGCAGTTTTCTCTCTCTTCAAAGAATCGGGAAAGCTGAAGATTTTCATGAGGTGGGAGAATTTCTTAAAACAAGCGCTTGAGCATTACAAAATTCATTAAGAGGGAACCAGAACAAATAATTAGGCATTAGGTTTGCAGAAGTTTAATTATTAACATTAACATTTCTCTATTTCCCTGTTGCATTTGCTTGCTAAGTTGTTTTTATTGTTATTGTTATTATGCATTAATTATGCTCAAGGCCAGTGTTTCTCAACCTCGGGAACTTTAAAATGGGTTGACTTCAACACCCAGAATTCCCCCAACCAGCATAAAGTCCACCCATCTTAAAAATCCTGAGGGAGAGAAAGACTGATGAAGGTTATACTATTAACTCTTACCAGAGGTTGTCTGAAGAGTCACCCCAGAAGGTATCTGGATAGGATAGGTAAGGCCAGAAGGCAGAGAAAGGACAGCCCCACTAGACTGGGAAGACTCCTAAATAAAAGAAAGTTTATCAGGAAAAATCATTAAATTACTATATCCAAAGTTGTAGTAACCTACCACAGAGTAGCCTATGTTTCATTAACATAAATTTCATAACATAAATGCTGGCCCTGTTAAAAAGGGCTATTGCTAACATGTTGTAACCGCCCTGAGTCTAAGGAGAAGGGCGGCATAAAAATCGAATAAATAAATTATGCAACTTTATTTTCCAGAGAAATCGGAAATCAGGCATAAAAACTTTATTTCATGTGGCAGGAAATCCTATTCCGTTCTTCTTTGCTACCTCTTTTGGAATTCTTTTTCTTATCACTATAAAAACTAAAACCGCCCAGGAGGTTCAATTCTGCAAGAGGTGGTTCCTCTGATATGAAATTATTATTATTATTATTATTATTATTATTATTATTATTTATTCGATTTGTATGCCGCCCCTCTCCGAAGACTCGGGGCGGCTAAACAATATTTTATTCCTGCGGCTATGGCTTTGTGAAAACACCTTTTCCTTTATAGATTTTCTCCCCAAAAAAATAAAAAAATCCCTGTCATTTAAGAATGCTATCTCCATTAAGGAGGGGTTTTTTTCCTTGAGAAGAGTTGCTTGAACATGTTTCAATCATTTTAGAGGAGCTGACTGGAAAATGAAATTTAGGGAAATTGAATTGATTCTATTCATCCAACAATCTTAGAAACATAGAACATAGAACAGTGATGGCAAACGTTTTTTTTCCTTGGGTGCTGAAAGAGCTGAGGTGTGCGCTATCACACATGTGCAAGTGCCCACACACCATAATTCAATGCCTGGTGAGGGTGAAAACACCCTCACTCCCCTGGAGGCCCTCTGGAGGCCAGAAACGGCCTGTTTCCCAACTTCTGGTGGGCCCAGTAGGCTCGTTTTTCACCTTCCCCAGGCTCCAATGGCTTCCCTGGAGGTCTTCTAGTCTCATCCCCTGCTCAAGCAGGGAACCCTATTCTTTTCTGGACAAATGGCTGTCCAGTCTCTTCTTGGATTAATTATTATTATTATTATTATTATTATTATTATTATTATTATTATTATTATTATTATTATAGAATTGAGGAGAAGCAGCTAGAGAAATTAGTGAAATACGAAGATCTAAAAATCAAGCTGCAACGACTCTGGCATAAGTCCGTGAAAGTGGTCCCAGTGGTACTTGGCACGCTGGGCACAGTGCCAAAGTATCTCAGCGGACATTTGAAAACCATTGGAATTGACAAAATCTCCATCTGTCAACTGCAAAAGGCAGTTTTACTGGGATCGGCAAACATAATTCACCGCTACATCACGCAGTCCTAGGTGCTTGGGAAGCGCCCGACTGGTGATGAAATACGAAATCCAGCATAGTGATCTCGTTTGCTGTGTTGTACTGACATCATCATCATCATCATCATCATCATCATCATTATTATTATTAATTAGATTTGTATGCCGCCCCTCTCCGAAGACTCGGGGCAGCTTAATTAATTAATCTAGATGCATTGCTTCATTGAATCATGGAACTGCAGGCACCATCCAATTGCAGTCTTAAATGCTAGAACAGACCCAAAACTCTGTAGCCTTTGCCCAAAGACCTCCGGGGAGGGAGGTAGAAGACCTAAATATTTAACTAATAGAAGTTCCCAAGAATATTTTTGCAATATAATGCTGTCTGCATGTTTGTGTTCTTAATATAGACCCTTGCAGTACTTATATTAATGAAAATAGGTACATAGCTTTGTCTGTCTCTCTCTCTCTCTCTCTCTCTCTCTCTCTCTCTCTCTCTCTCTCTCTCTCTCTCTCTCTCTGTGTGTGTGTGTGTGTGTGTGTGTGTGTGTTGTTCAAGTGCTTCACCACACTGGTTTTATGGGGAGCCTCATTTGTAATCCATCCATATTTTCTCACAGTTTCTACCATCTCTTCACAGAAAAATAATTCTGCTAACCCTCCACAGGAGTGTGTTAAAGTGCAAACTGTTAAAGTGCAAAGAGTTTTATGCCAACAAATATACAGTTGAGCAAGAAACTTTGATGTACAGGTTGGTGATCGGTGTATAACTGATTACCCATGAGAAATGCAAGATTCTGCATAATTACCTATCATCATTGTACAAGCACCATTTCACTTAAAACTTTATGATGAAAAACAAAGGCATACATAAAAAAGAGAAATACCAAATGAATGTGAAAGGCAGAGAAAAACAAAATCACATAATTGCCAATAACAGAGCAAGAAAATACCAAAACGATTAATAGCCAGATCAACAGGGTTGGAAGGGACTTACAGGTCATCTCACTCAAGCAGGAGACTCTGCTATACCATTTCTGGCAAATGGCAGTCCAATCTATTCTTGAAAGTCTAAAGTGATGAAGTTCCCACAACTTCCAAAGGCAAGCTGTTCCATTAGTTGATTGTTCTCACTGTGAGAATGTTCCTCCTTATTTGTAGGTTGAATCTCTCCTTGGTCAGTTGCCATCTATTATTCGTTATCTGGCCTTCAAGTACTTTAGAAAATAGGTTGACCCCCTGCTCTCTGTGGCAGCCCCTCAAATATTGGAACAAGATCATGTTTCCCTGGATCCTTCTCTTCACTAGACGAGCCATGCCCAGTTCCTGTCACCTTTCTTCACATACAGTGGTCCCTTGACTTTTGCAGGGGATACGTTCCAAGACCGCCCGTGAAAGTCAAATTTCCACGAAGTAGAGATGCTCCCTCCCTTCCTTCCTTCCTTCCTTCCTTCCTCCCCCTCCCTCCTCCATTCCTGGTTTTACTTACCCCCAGAACCCGCAGGGGCAATGGGGCGGCAAGCTGGTAGCTTTGCTGTGCTCGCTGCGGCGGCAGGTGGCAGTAAGGCTCAGCTTCAAGTGGAGCGTACCAATGCTTCAAGAATTAAAGGGCAGGGATCGGGAGGCTGGGGTGGAAGCAGAACTTTTATTTAAAGAAGCAGGACGGCTGGGGTGAGTGGGGAGGAGAGCTAAAACACACAGTATTGTACATCGGGCGGCCCCGGAAAACCCTTGGTGTACAAAAAAAACACAGAGTATTTTTTTAATAATATTTTTTGAAAACCCATGCTATAGACTTTCCGCGAATGTCGGACCCGCAAAAGTCAAGGGACCACTGTATTTCAGTCACCAGTCCCCTAATCATCCTGGTTGCTCTCCCTCTGCATTTTTTTCTAGAGCTGTGATGGCGAACCCTATGGCATTTGTGTCACAGGTGACATGCAGAGTCCTCTCTATGGGCATGTGAGCCATTGCCCAGCTCAGCTCCCACTGCTCATGCATGTGTGACTCACACTGGCCAGCTTATTTTCCAGGAATCTGCCACTGATACGCAGAGGATGGGATGCATGCGGGAGAGGTGCATGCATGAAGCAGGACAGCATGGGAGGCGCAGCGCCCCCCTCCCCCAAGGCCAATTAATGATCCCAGGAGGCTACAGGGAGGCCTGCTAGGCCCAAAATGGGGCTTAAGAGAATGCAGCATCCCCATGCAGCCCATTTCTGGTCCCAGGAGGCTGCAGGGAGGCCTGTGAGGCCCAAAACGAGGCAAGGAGTCATGCATGTATGCATAGGGAGAGTGTAGGATGGTCGCACACATGCAAGGGGGCAGGGGGAATGTGGAGGGTTTTGTGACCATGCATGGGGGTGGCACACAGAGGTGGTGTTGCATGGGCATTGCCTTGTGGGTGTCAGTATATGGGCTGTTGCACACTTTCAGCCTGCAACAAGAAAAAGGTTACGCATCACTGGTAATATGGACTATATTAAAGCTATGCAGGTAGTTCTCAACCTATGACCACAATTGGGACCAGATTTTGTTGTTGTTGAGCAATGACATGGTTAACCAAGATGTCCTGTGACCACTTCGCTTAACAATTACAATCCCAGCACTCTCAATTGTGGTTGTTGAGTGATCTTGAAGCTGTTTCAATAGATAATCTCCCAGGTAAGGACACTCGGGTGTCTCAAAATAACAGGGAAGATCCTGGAAGGCCCTGCAGGAATGGCATACAATTTGAGGGGTGTTGAGGACAAGATTCTCCACTTTGATGCTGAAAATCCTCCCTGAGATGAAGAGACTTGTCTACAGCACCCCACAACTCATGTGTGACCTGTATCAGACCTCTTGGAACTGTCTCCAGTCTCCTGACACACACCCCATACTTCTTATCTGGGGTTTTGTCCAATTTTGGCAGAAGGTATTTCCCAGCACAGACACTTGTGTTTCCATCCAGGGCTGAATCTACATTTTTGCCTTTTTTTGAAATGCTAAAATTGTATGGAAATAACAAAGTCACATACTAGTTCAGCTGCTACTGCTGGTGTTGTACAGTTAGAGAACTGACGCATCCCTCTGCCTGCAGTAACACCTAAAGGGATATTATTTAAAATAAAAGATTAAACATCATTAAACAATTGCATTTTTATTGAATTGCCTTTTCAACTTCAGGTACGTCTGATGTGAATTTATAGCTTTATCATTCCCAGCAACATTTATCTACTAACCAAATTTAAATTGCTGCCCATCTCAAATGAATGCCCACTACGTATAAAAAGAAATTCTGAGAACTGAATCATACACCTTTAGAGGTTGCCCATATAAGAAAGAGCTGCTCTTGAATGTTTAAAATGCACATTTTACATACTATTGGTGCGTGCCTTCTGCCGCATGAATCCCAGCGACCAGTTAGGTCCCACAGAGTTGGCCTTCTCCGGGTCCCGTCAACTAAACAATGTCGTTTGGCGGGACCCAGGGGAAGAGCCTTCTCTGTGGCGGCCCCGACCCTTTGGAACCAACTCCCCCCGGATATCAGAGTTGCCCCCACCCTCCTAGCCTTTCGTAAGCTCCTTAAAACCCGTCGTCAGGCATGGGGGAATTGATACTTTCTCTCCCCCTAGGCTTATAAAATTTATGCATGGTATGCTAGTATGTATGATTGGTTTTTAAATTGGGGTTTTAAATTAACTTAAACTTAAATATTAGATTTGTTTACATTGTACTATTATTGCTGAGAGCCGCCCCGAGTCTGCGGAGAGGGGCGGCATACAAATCTGATAAATAAATGAATGAATGAATGAATGAATGAATGAATGAATGAATGAATGAATGAATAAATAAATAAATAAATAAATAAATGCAGACTGACATTAGAATTTGTACTTATTGTTAAAAGAGAATAAGCCCAGAAAAGTTTCATTTATTTGTCACACTTGACCAACATTAGAATGAGACCCCTCATTGTAACTATGCTTTGTTATAAAGTTACTTATAGCTTAGGAGACGAATGAGCCATGGTCTCTGGTTTCCCATATTAGGTAGCATTTATGATTTGCTAGGTCTATTCCACAGGCAGGAGTCAGCAGGAGTAAACCAGTAGCAAGCAAAGAAGACTTCAAAATTCAGGCTTATCTAACGTGCAAATACCACCATTACGAGTGACACTAGATTTGAAAAAGGGAACACTTTTATTGAATTATTTTACCATTAGATCCTGGCTATATTTTTTATATCTACAAGAACATTTCTATTACACAATAGACCAGTGGGCCATATGCTACAGGCCAAATGTGGCCTCCGGTACCACTTTAGCCTAAATCATTGGATTGAAATTCATTGGCAAATTTGCTTTTCCTTTCGTTTTTCTTCAAAAGAAATAACTTTCCAAATATTATGTTAGATTTATCTTAATGCACATTTTTCAAAAATAAAATAACCCTTAAGACTATAAGCCCAAAATGGTAAGCCCCACTCCTTCCATCAGGAATGGCACGTTCCATGAAGCTTTCCAAGCTCAAACATTTTGTTAAAGGCAAAGGCAGCTCTGGCAAAAAAAAAAATTCTCCATCATGTTAAGCAATTAGCAATAATTTCCCCTTGAGACACCGAATGATGTTAAACTTGGTGTTAGTTATCTCTGAAAAAGGCAAAAAAATTTCTCTCGCTTCCTACTCATTCAGGAGCTGAATTGATGTCCATGGTTTTACACTGAGCAATAAAATTCCTCTCTAAGACAGTCTTTGCTGAAAGAAATCAGTCATCAACCTGTAGTCTGCAGGGCTTGGAAGCTGGATGGAAGATGCAAGGTGAACTGGGACAAGACATGATTGTGGTGGAAGAAACCTTCAGTTGCTTTAGACTGCATCAATTTCATTTCCCAGCGCTGCAAGAAAAAGAAATTAAAACACAGACACAAAAATGAAAAAAAAAGATCATCCACTTTAAAGTTCAGTGAATTTTCTTCTTTGTTTATATAACTTGTATTAAGAATGTTAAAAATGAGATAAAAATTAACAGTGGCCAATATAAAGTGAAGAAAATAAAGGAAAAAAGAAAACAAAGAAAAAGCAAAGCTTATTAATATATATATATTTCCTAATCGTCAAATCCATAATTGTAAGTTTATTTTTTTCTGTTGCATACAAAATGTGTATAAGGGGGAAACCTTATAAACATTATGGGAGGCAGACAGTTTCTCAAGTAACCACAGCAAAAGCCATGCAGACCTTTAACCAAGCAGACCTTGAATCACACCAATCTTTGCTTAGTTCTCCTTTGGTTTCTCTGTCTGCAGGAAAGTAAACTTTGTTGGCAACAATCAATGAAATAAAGGCACTAACCAATTCAACTACTTTCTCCAAGTAATTTCAGTAGAATTTCAACAGCTAAAAGAACTTACATGGCAACTGAGATATAGGGGGAAAATATTAATTCAGCCCAGAATCTTATTTGATGTTTGCAAAGCTTATTTAGTCCCAAATATATATTGTTGGGGAAATGTTTCCATAATTCCATTGTAAGAAAAAAATCCATAAATGGATTTTTATGGATGACTAAGATGACTCATCTTATAATCCTATGATATACAGGAGTATTTTCAAATGTTCAACATGGACAAAACCACTGGCAATTGAAGAACTGGGCACATCTACCAAGAACAAGTGTGTTACTATCAACTAGAAAGGATAAAAAAATATAAGATAGGCAGGAGAAATGGAATGATCAACAAACCCGCTTGAGCTCCTTCAGAACTTGTTCATCTACACCTTCTTCCAGAAAAACATCACGGACTCCTTCAATCACATCACTGATGACCGATTTGTAGAATTTAGGCTGTACAATACATAAATTGCAGGGAGATATATAAGAGGGGAGCTGCTGTTGGGTCCTATATTCCATTGAGATAATACATTTAGGAAATAAGAATTTGGTGCAGAAATGGAGGATCTCCAAATGTTGTCTTTTGTTAAGAATAAATGGGTTAAGAATAAATGGATGCTGAATGGAGATTGAATACCAAAATTCAGTGACCAGAACAATGGTGCTATGTATAAATTGTTTTAGCATGCTTCTTTTTTTAATCTCATGCCTTTAATTGTTGGCAACAATCCTGGGCTTTTCAATGAAATAAAAGCACTAAACCAATTCAACTACTTTCTCCAAGTAATTTCAGTAGAATTTCAACAGCTAAAAGAACTTACATGGCAACTGAGATATAGGGGGGAAATATTAATTCAGAGATTTTGTGAGCCGCCCCGAGTCTACGGAGAGGGGTGGTATACAAATCTAATAAATAAATAAATAAAATAAATTATTTTTGGCTTAGTGTTTGTTACTCCTTTTCTGTAGTTTGCATAATTATCCCAAAAAGGGAATAGTTTTATGAGTATACCCATAAAACACAAAGATGCCCAGTCCCAAAGAATACACAGAGTCATTTAAAGAGAAGTTCCATAAGAGAATATTAAAACCCAGGTTCCAGATTTCCTACCTGTTCCACCCCCAATTGTGATGATAACAGAGAAGACAAAAGAGTTAACGTTCATGTAATTATCCTCAAAAGATATCAGTGCAAAAGCTGGCTTGATAGTGTAATTCGCTCAGAAAGAGGGAACAAGCTGAATCATGCACAGGCTGAAGTTTTAAATATTCCACCGGGTTATTTTACAATATGTTGTTTATCCTATCAACAAAAGCCACTCCCTCCTTCAATTATTAAGTGAAAAAAATCCTTAATTTTTCCTTTCTCAAAAATGTTTTTTTAAATAATTGCATTATCCAAAATGAGGAGATGAGCAACAATCACTTTCCTTTTAAAGATGGTTTCCTTATCAAAACTGGCTTCTGAGATGCAGGCAAGGAATTCTTGCCAATAATTCTTAAAGCTCCTTGTTGTGTGAGAACAAAACAACTGAAATAGAAGAGACTTTGGTGGTCTTCTAGTCCAACCCCCTGCTTGGGCAGGAAACCCTACATCGCTTCAGAGAAATGGTTATCCAACCTCTTCTTTAAAACTTCCATTGTCAGAGCATTTACAATTTCTGAAGGCAGGTTGTCCCACTAATTAATTGTTCCAACTGTCAGGAAATGTCTCCTTAGAAATAATTATAATCATATTAAGGTTGCTTGTCTCCTTGATTAGTTTCCACCCATTGCTTCTTGTCCTGGTTTCAAGTGTTTTGGAGAATAGCTTGATTCCCTCTTCTTTGTGGTAGCCCCTGAGATATTGGAACACTGCTATGTCTCCCCTAGTCCTTGTTTTCATTAAATTAGGCATACCCAGCTCCAACAACTGTTCTGTATATGTTTAAGCTTCCAATCCTCTAATCATCTTTATTGCTCTTCTCTGCACTCTTTCTAGTATCTCAATATCTTTTTTACACCAGATATTTCTTCAACTTCTCAATGTAGTCTATGGCCCTGGTTGTCTGACATCCAAGTACTGACTAGGTCTGATTCAGATTAGCCAATGCTGTTAAGGCTGCTACACCAACTGTGACTTGTTTGACTCATTTATATAATGTTTCTTATGATATGCATATTTATCTATCTATCTATCTATCTATCTATTTATTTATTTATTGGATTTGTATGCCGCCCCTCTCCGTAGACTCGGGGCGGCTAACAACAGTAATAAAAAACATCATATAAATCCAATACTAAAACAACTAAAAAACCCTTTAAAACCAAACATCCCTACAAACAAACATAACATGCATAAATTGTAAAGGCCTAGGGGGAAAAGAATATCTCAGTTCCCCCATGCCTGACGGCAGAGGTGGGTTTTAAGGAGCTTACGAAAGGCAAGGAGGGTGGGGGCAATTCTAATCTCCGGGGGGAGTTGGTTCCAGAGGGCCGGGGCTGCCACAGAGAAGGCTTTTCCCCTGCCCTTTTACCTGCCCTTTTCTTTCTTTCTAAAATGGTTTTGCACAAATTGTAGAGACATGGTTTGCCCATGCTCATTTATATACACATTTCTCTTTAATATCTACCCTGGATCCTAAGATAACAGAATCATAGACTTTTTACATTAGGCAGTAATTATTAATTTTTGAATGGGATGAACTACATACTAATGCCACAATAAATAAATATTGGCATTTTATAATGTTAACTGTACAGTATTGCAATTTTTAAAATCTGTTCTGAAATGCAATGCAAATCTGGCCTGATTCTGTTTTGCATTCAGATCCAAACTATATTCAATTTAGATCAGAGTCATTGTAAAAGATAGCAAATTAATTTAAGCATGGGCTTAGTTTGATTCTTTTATGTACTTTTCCATAAAGCAGACCTTCTGTTAACTACAGCTTTCCAACTATATGTCTTCTGGGCTTTTTTATCATTTATTATTTGGGTGAACAGAAAAACAAGGCAGACACTAAATTATACACACACAACCTCAAACAAGCAATTTTAAGCAGATGACCTTTTAAAGAAACAATGAGCATTTTTGTGAACAGCAGGTATGTGTCTGAACTCTAAATTTATTGAATCAAAAAACCCAAAACACTTCAGATACCTGCTCCATGTTATTTTGGTACTGCAATAGTCTGAAGGTCAGAAGTATCAGCTGAAAATTTCAAATTTGAAGTCAGCACTAAATTATGAGGTGTTCTAAGGTAAAAATCATTATGGTTCAACATCCTTGGTTATAATTAGTGAAATAATGTGGCATGAAATTCTTTGATGCTCAAAACACAAGTAAATTATATTAAATATTATTCCTCCTTTAACTTTCAACATATTTCCTGATGAAGAAAAGAATTATTATCTAACCTAGTAAATGAACCTAGTAACCCACTGAAATAATCTGAAATTACTAATGTAGTAAATGAAGAAGATGCCTACTCTTCAGACCAATTCAAAGAGGATTACCCTGCTATATTTTTCCAGGGATATTTCAAAACTTATTCTACACTTATCCCCAAACTACTTACAAGGGATGGGTGGGGCTGATTTACTTCTGAATGCAAGGAGATGCAGGCCACCTTCATCATTAGGTGGAGGTTAGATTACTCAGAGAAAGGAGCCCTTGAATCAAGACCTTATCCAATTCTTTATCCTACTCAGGGGAAATTCACAGTCAGCCACTACTACCTATAGTCACCTAGGCCAGTGTTTCCCAACCTTGACAACTTGAAGATATTTGGACTTCAATTCCCAGAATTCCCCATGCTGGCTGGGGAATTCTGGGAGTTGAAGTCCAAATGTCTTCAAGTTGCCAAGGTTGGGAAACACTGACCTAGGCAGCCCATTATCTTACCATGTGAATAGGAATCTACAGACCAACTGCCCAAGTCTGAGCCTATCTATCCCCTTTCACAGCCTTCTCAAACCAGCTGGGCTCTGTATTATCCTGTGTCACTTCACTTTTTCTAGGCATTTAGTCCTTCCTCTTCCTCTTTCCCCCACCTACTCACCTACTGAGGCCAGGTAAAGGACAGCAGATGTATTTGCTATTATGCTCCGTTTATATTAATCTTAACTGCGATAGATTAGCCTACAAACCCGACTCTGCTCGTCCACGTATTATATACCTCCAAAAAACCTGGTTTTCAATCTTTTTTTTTCCCCTTCCCAGCCCACCCACACTTCTATCACCCTCACCACGGGGTTGCCGTGAGCCATCGCTTCTCGCTCTCTCCTCTCCCTTTCTTTTTCTCTTTCCCTTGCGACGCCTCCGGTCTCCGCCAGCGGCTCCATGGAGCCCTTTTAAGGCGCCGCCGAAGTGCCCCAACGCTCGTCCTCGCGCGCCCCCTGGCGGTTCCCCAGGCAACAGCCACGCCTCGCCGAAGTCTGGCGCTTTCGCCGCTAGCGAAGTGGAACTTTCGAGGGGGGGGAAGTAGAACGGGATTCGCCCGGAGCCCGAAAGGAGGAATCCCTGATGTTAAGAATACAATGAAATAACAATAGACAGACATTAAGTACGTTTTAGAGGGAAGTGTGTGTGTGCAAGTTAAATTCAGTTACTGTGGATTTACCAACCATGTCTGCTGGAAGTTTGTTCCAAGAGTAGTAGATGCTTGGAATAAACTTCCAGGAGACGTGGTTGGTAAATCCACAGTAATTGAATGTAAACATGCCTGGGATAAACATATATCCATCCTAAAATAAAATACAGGAAATAGTAAAAGGGCAGAGTAGATGGACCATGAGGTTTTTTTCTGCCGTCAGTCTTCTAGGTTTCTAAGGAAAAGGTTCTAGAACAGGTTGGTAGTATCATAATCATAACAACAGAGTTAGAAGGGATCTCGGAGGTCTTCTAGTCCAACCCCCTGCTTTAGCAGGAAACCCCACCTAATCAAATTATCTCCTTCCTATATGCCAGTGTTTCCCAACCTTGGCAACTTGATATCTGGACTTCAACTCCCAGAATTCTCCAGCCAGCATTCGCTGGCTGGGGAATTCTGGGAGTTGAAGTCCAAATATCTTCAAGTTGCCAAGGTTGGGAAACACTGCTATATGCGAAGTAAAATGACTGGCTGCATCATTTTTGAACATGTTCTGGGTGCATTGACTGTCCAGGATGGATTATTGACCAGATATCATTTTTGGGAGTCCTGCCCTAGATTATAAAGTGCCATAATTATCTTCCTTCTCAATAGTGTATGAAATGTTGCTTTTAGATCAATTTGGAGACCAGTATTTTAATTTGGATCAATTTGGAGACCAGTACTTTGTTTAAAACAAAGGCACATTTTTAAACGCCATTGGGAAAGTGTCGCCTGGCCAACAACCACATTTTAAGGCTAGCTTGTTGCAGAAATCCCAGCTGATGTGGATCATTCGTGGTTCAAGGCAGTCATTGTGGCAATACAGCCATACAAAAGTAAGCCACGAGATTGTGCTTATCCTGAGAGGGAATCTGAATTGAATATTTTGCATTCATCGTCTTTCCCTCTTTACTGCCATCTTGTGTTGTCTGGATTTTGGAAGCCAATGTACGCTAGCCCTAATTGTTTTTGAAGTTGTCAACCCCCACAATTTTGCTAAACTACAATTCCCAGCATTCCTTACTACAAAGGTTGAGCTGTTGAACCTCACCTGTTGCCCTTCCTGCGAGGCTTAACTTTTTAAATTAGAAGAAATTTGGGGAGGAAAGTTCTGTAAATTTGGGACATTTTGTAACTCTTCTGAAGAATTACAGCTTTTCTTGAGATAGTAGAAACTGAAACAACACTAATTTTGCTGTTCCCATTTCTGATCTGAGTGGACCCAGGGACAGGATTTTCCGAATGCCAGGCATATAAAGAAAAAAGGGAAGGTGCTCTTACTGCCTTTCACCATTCCCAATAGCAGCTGGAGGGAAGACCACTCCCCAATCACAACACATGGATCCACTAAGAGGACATTTAAAGGGATAAACTCTCTTCACTGATTCAGCTATATCACAACCAGTGTTCCCTCTAATTTTTTTTGGGGGGGGGCGGAAAAGTACAGTAGTCCCTCGCTATACCGCGCTTCACCTACTGCGGCTTCACTTCATTGCGGGTTTCTGAGGAAGTCGATCGGCAGATTTAAACAGCCCGCCGAACTCGATCGGCAGGTTTTTCAAAAAAAAAATATCTAAAATTGTAAATACTGTATTTAAATACTGTATCTAAAATAAATACTGTGTGGGAAGGGTTTATAAACACTTAAAACAATGAAAACTTACCAAATAATTACAATATAAATACTTAAATAAGTACTATCAGTCGATAAATTCCCCATCGCGGATTTCACCTATCGCGGCCAGGTCTGGAACGTAACACCAGCGATAGGTGAGAGACTACTGTATACTGTCTGAGCGGCAGTCCCTTCGGGACTGGGCGGCACAGAAATAATTAAATAACTAAATAACTAAATAACTAAATAACTAAATAACTAAATAACTAAATAACTAAATAACTAAATAACTAAATAACTAAATAACTAAATAACTAAATAACTAAATAACTAAATAAATAAATAAACAAACAAACAAACAAACAAACAAACAAATAAAAAACCCACCCTGTTTTGCCTCAGAGAATTTTAAAATAAAATACTGTACTGTGTGTCTATAACAGTGAGCTCATAATAGGGCAACTCTATCAATATCAAAATGCCACTTAAATAGTTGAGCTAGTTTCAAACTAGATTTTGATTTTCTTTCTCTCTTCCTTACTCCCATTCTTTTTCTTTCTCTTTTCCTTCCTCTCTTTTTTCTATCTGTTTCTCTCTCTTCCTCTCTTCCTCTCTCTCTCCTTCCCTCTCACTCTTTCCCTCTCGGCTTCTGGGCAGGTTTGGAAAACTCTGAGTTGATGATGATTTTTAAGTGAGCGATTGCTCACTGCTCAGCTTAGAGGGAACTATGATCACAACTCAATATTCCTGCACTTGGGGGAGCTAGTGGCTTTTTAAAAGGCTCTTTCTCCGCCCCCCCCTGCTCCCATCCCAACTCCTGGGATTAGAGATTTGGGGAAATGAAGGGAGGTGGACCTCTACTTTCACCTGACTGACCATGGGGGAGGCTGCCCGGTACCTGGGTTGGTTGGTTGGTTGGTTGGTTGGTTGGTTGGTTGGTTGGTTGGTTGGTTGGTTGGTTGGTTGGTTGGTTGGTGAGTTGGTGGGTTGGTGGGTTGGTTCCTCTTTCAAACCAAATTTCTAAATCAATTGGTTTGGAGCTCTGGCAATAAAGAAATCAGCCCACACCTGAAAGCCTAGGGGCCAGAGGGACAGACATATGCGGTCCGGTTTAAAGTTGCCAACAGGCACTGATCCATAGGGAGTCACATGCTGCACAGAATGGTCAATGAAGCGCACCAAACTTTATCCACATCAAAAGCTGTATTTGAATAAGCCCACAATAGTTCTCAACCTTTCTAATGCCGTGACCCCTTAATACAGTTCCGCATGATGTGGTGACCCCCAACCATAAGTCTAGCACCAATTCTCCCAACAGAGCTTTAAGCTGATTGGCAGGAAGGTCAGAGGGACACCCCGACTGTAAACGCCTGATTGGTCGGATTGTAAAAATATGTTGCAAGGCACCAGAATAGAAGCTTTAGTTCCTAACACCATGGGAAATTTGTCTTTTCCCATGGTCTTAAGTGACCCCTGTGAAATGGCTGTTCAACCCCCAAAAGGATCGCGACCCCCAGGTTGAGAACCATTGGAATAAGGGGAAAACACTAAAGCCACAACAGACAAAGATAATCTCTCTGAGATAGCAATGGTATAAAAAAAGCATTTACTATGGTTAAGGACGACAAGGAATGATTGCTGGAAATCATTCCCTGCCCTGCCTGGATATGCCAAGCATTCAAAGTAGCTTCCAATGCACTGTGGCTGCTGTGTGAGTTGCAACCCTTTTGTTATATTTTTTGTAAGTGAAATAGCATAGGTGGTGTCTGGAAGAGCCTCACTGGGGTACATTAATGAATACAGTGTTCCCTCGATTTTCGCGGGTTCGAACTTCGCGAATAGCCTATACCACGGTTTTTCAAAAAATATTAATTAAAAAATACTTCATGGTTTTTTTTCCTATACCACGTTGTTTTTTTTTCACCTGGTGACGTCATACATCATCACCAAACTAATAATTTTTGCAAATAAATAACAAATAATAATAATAATTGTTAATAAATAATTATGTTTATAAATATCAGGATCACTAAGTGTCTTATTCAATGGTGAGTACCAGTAATAATGGAGAGTAAATGGTTGTTAAGGGAATGGGAAATGGTAATTTAGGGGTTTAAAGTGTTAAGGCAGGGGTAGGCAAAGTTGGCTCTTCTATGACATATGGACTTCAACTCCCAGAATTCCTGAGCTAGTATGATTGGCTCAGGAATTATGGGAGTTGAAGTGCAGAAATCATAGAAGAGCCAACTTTGCCTACCCCTGTATTAAGGGATGGTTTGTGATACTGTCCATAGCCAAAAATAGTGTATTTACTTCCGCATCTCTACTTCGCGGAAATTCGACTTTCGCGTGCGGTCTCAGAACGCATCCCCCGCGAAAATCGAGGGAGCACTGTAATGCTTTTTTTCCTGTGAATCTATCAGATCCTGTTTTAAAGTATGCTAAAATATTTTAACACTTCTCATGATAATAAATTCCAGTTACACATTATGTTTCCTGGTGCAGGTTTTTGACTGACCTGCAGTCATTTTCAAAGCATGAACAGAAGCATTGTTTCATCACAGCCCAGGTGAAGCAATCCAAAGTCTCACGTGGCTGCTATAGGGGGAGATATGGGATTGAAGCAAATCATCAAACTCGCCTGCTCCTTTGAAAGACCAGCTCCTTTGGCCACCTCTTCTACTGTACCCCAGTGTTTATTTATTTATGTTATGTTATGTTATGTTATGTTATGTTATGTTATGTTATGTTATGTTATGTTATGTTATGTTATGTTATGTTATGTTATGTTATGTTATTTATTTATTTATTTATTTATTTATTTATTTATTTATTTATTTATTTATTTATTTATTTATTTGATTTGATTTGATTTGATTTGTATGCCGCCCCTCTCCGCAGACTCGGGGCAGCTAACAACAATAGTAAAAGACAATATGTAACAATCCAATTTAATAAAACAACTAAAAGCCCTAATTATAAAAAACTAGACATACACACAAACATACCATGGCCTAGGGGAAGGAATATCTTAACTCCCCCATGCCTGGCGACAAAGGTGGGTCTTGAGTACTTTGCAAAAGACAAGGAGGGTGGGGGCCGTTCTAATCTCTGGGGGGAGTTGATTCCAGAGGGCCGGGGCCGCCACGGAGAAGGCTCTTCCCCTGGGCCTTGCCAAACGACATTGTTTGGTCGACGGGACCCGGAAAATGCCAACTCTGTGGGACCTTATCGGCCGCTGGGATTCGTGCGGTAGAAGGCGGTTCCAGATGTATTCTGGAGGCTTATGTTGTGTATACAGAACTTCTACCAGAGTGTGTTTTCTTCCTCTGCTTTCTTTTTTCTCTTTCTTCTTAGATAAAACCCTAAGGGATTATTTTATGTGTGTTTGTACATGTTCTGAGCCACACTATTGATTGGACAAATTAATCAAAAATGTTTTTAATAAGGATTGTGAGTGTGAATGCAATAGAAATAACACCCTGATTTCAAAACTAAAAGTCAAAAATCACTATGAATAGATTAAACCAGTGATGGCAAACCTATGGCATGGGTGCCACAGGTGGCACGCAGAGCCATATCTGCTGGCACGCAAGCCGTTGCCCTAGCTCAGCTCCAACATGCAAGTTTCAGCCTCCAGAGGGCCTCCAGGGGTTGGAGAAGCTGTTTTCGTCCTCCCCAGACATTGGATTATGGATGTGGGCACTCACACATGTGTGATAGTGCACACCCACACTTTTTCGGCACCCGAGGAAAAAAAGGTTTGCCATCACTGGACTAAACCAATCCTATAATTTACTTAGCAAGGTTTTCAGTCACTGGGTAGGGCGGAGAGTCAGTGAGTAGCCCAAGGTCAGCCTGTGGAAGTTAGGGGAATTGAAATAATAGAGTTCTTATGGAGAAGGAAACTAAGAGAAGCTGGACATTCCATTTTTACTGATAGTATTTGGAAAGGTGGGTCAACAGCTTGATGAATCCTATAGATTCAACATGGATAGTAGTTAAAGTATTGAATCTGAATAGAGCTGGAATGGACTTGGAGGTCTTCTACTCCAAACCCCTGCTCAAGCAGGAGTGGAGATCCTATACCAGTGGTAAGCAAAATTGGCTCTTCTATGACATGTGGACTTCAAGTCCCAGAATTTCTGAGCCAATCATGCTAGCTCAGGAATTCTGGGAGTTGGAGTCCACATGTCATAGAAGAGTGAACTTTGCCTACCCCTAGGACCATTTCAGACAAGTGACTGTCCAGTCTCTTTCTTAAAAACCTCGTGATGAAGCACCTCCAATGTCTGAAGGCAAACTCTTCCACTGGTTAATTGTCCTCACTCTTAGCACGTTTCTTCTTAATTCCAGGTTGCTTCTCTCCTTGATTAGTTTCCATCCATTGTTTCTTCTCTTGACCCCATCCTCTTCGTGGCAGCCTCTCAAACATTGGAATACTGCTATCATGTCTCCCCTGGCTCTTTTTTTCCCCTCTAGACTAGCCAAACCCAAATCTTCCAACCAATTCTTCATATTTTTAGTCTCCAGGCCTTTAATCATTTTAGTTGCTCTTCTTTGTACTTTTTCAAGAGTCTCAACATCTTTTTGGTATTGTGGAGACCAAAACTGGCTGCAGTATTCCAGGTTTGTGGCTCTACCAAGGCTTTATAATGGGGTACTTTATAAGTTTACTTTATAAAGTTTTGAGGAGATCCAGATTCAAGTCAGTCCTCAGCCATGAAAACTCATTTGGTAAGATTGGACCAGTTACTACAGGTAGTCTTTGACTTACAACAATGACCGTATTTAGTGACCGTTCAAAGTTTCAACAGCATGGAAAACAACAACTTATGACCACTTTCCACACTTATGGCCAGTGCAGCATCCCCCATGGTCATGTGATTTACATTCGGATGATTGACAACTGGTTCATAGTTATGACAATTGCAATGTCCCAGGGTCATACTGTATGAACACATTTTGTGACCTTCCGATGAGCAAAGTCAAAAATTAAGACACATTCACTTAACAACAGAATAGAATAGAATAGAATTTTTATTGGCCAAGTGTGATTGGACACACAAGGAATTTGTCTTGGTGCATATGCTCTCAGTGTACATAAAATAAAATATACATTTGTCAACAACCATGTGGTACGACCCTTAATGATTGTCATGGGGGTCAAATAAGCAACGAAGAAGCAATATTAATAAAAATCTTAGGATATAAGCAACAAGTTACAGTCATACAGTCAACATGGGAGGAAATGGGTGAAAGGAATGATGAGAAAAACTAGTAGAATAGAAGTGCAGATTTAGTAGAAAGTCTGACAGTGTTGAGGGAATTATTTGTTTAGTAGAGTGATGGCGTTCGGAAAAAAACTGTTCTTGTGTCTAGTTGTCTTGGTGTGCAGTGCTCTGTAGCGACGTTTTGGGGGTAGGAGTTGAAACAATTTGTGTCCAGGATGTGAGGGGTCAGTAAATATTTTCCCCGCCCTCTTTTTGACTTGTGCAGTATAAAGGTCCTCAATGGAAAGCAGGTTGGCAGCAATTGTTTTTTCTGCAGTTCTGATTATCCTCTGAAGTCTGTGTCGGTCCTGTTGGGTTGCAGCACCAAACCAGACAGTTATAGAGGTGCAGATGACAGACTCAATGATTCCTATGTAGAACTGTATCAGCAGCTCCTTGGGAAGTTTAAGCTTCCTGAGCTGGCGCAGAAAGAACATTCTTTGTTGTGCTTTTTTGATGATGTTTTTTATGTTAGGTGACCATTTTAGCTGTTACTAATTTAACAACTGCAATGATTCACTTAACAACTGTGACAGGAAAGGTTGTACGATAGGTCAAAACTCACTTAATAATTTTTTTCACTTTGTGATTGTAACCCAAAGACTACCTGTGTCTCTCATCCCAAGATTAACTTCAGAAGACTATATTAGCATGGTGATAAACCTGGAGAAAGCACTGCAAGCACTGTGATCCCATAGATCAGTGTTTCCCAACCTTGGCAACTTGAAGATATTTGGACTTCAACTCCCAGAATTCCCCAGCCAGCGAATGCTGGCTGGGGAATTCTGGGAGTTGAAGTCCAGATATCTTCAAGTTGCCAAGGTTGGGAAACACTGCCATAGAGCACCGGTGAGACCACATTTGGAATACTGTGTTCAGTTCTGGAGACCTCACCTACAAAAAGATTTTGATAAAATTGAACGGGTCCAAAGATGGGCTACAAGAATGGTGGAAGGTCTTAAGCATAAAACTTATCAAGAAAGACTTAATGGACTCAGTCTGTATAATCTGGACTCTGGAGGACAGAAGGGAAAGGGGGGGATGATCAAAACATTTAAATATGTTAAAGGGCTAAATAAGGTTCAGGAGAGAAGTGTTTTCAATAGGAAAGTGAACACAAGAACAAGGAGGCACAATCTGAGGTTAGTTGGGGGAAAGATCAGAAGCAACGTGAGAAAATATTATTTTACTGAAGGAGTAGTAGATGCTTGGAACAAACTTCCAGCAGACGTGGTTGGTAAATCCACAGTAACTGAATTTAAACATGCCTGGGATAAACATATGTCCATCCTAAGCAAATAGTATAAGGGCAGACTAAATGGACCGTGAGGTCTTTTTCTGCCATCAATCTTCTATGTTTCTAAGACACACACACACACACAAGGAAAGGCACAACATAAATGTAAAAACCAACCTAATTTTGTCTAAGTAGATGATGATTACAAGAATTTGGATGCGAGGCTTATCTGAGTGTTGCCTTGAAACAGCTTGTGTAGCTATTTAACACATCGCCCTCCAGATATGTTGCACTTCAGCAACCTTGATTCCTAGCCAGTGACAAATACCATGTGAAATACATCGATCAAACAGATTGCAAAAAGCAGCTTCAGCTGCTTTAATAATAGTCAGGTTTCCTGCAATTGACCTGGTTGTTTTTTTGTTTTTCTTTGCTGTTGTTTGCTTGCTGGCTTCATTTCCCCATTTTATCTAAATCTCAAATTTCTTTTAACTTCTGTAAATTTTTTTAGACCTTTTAAGCTACTCTGTTTAGTTCTCTTTTATTATTTGCTGTTGAGTAACTCATGTATTCTTCAGTCTTGTTTGGAACTGACCAACTGCATGAGTTTTTTTAATGTCTTGTCATCCACTCTGGAAGCGTTTTATACACATGGGTCAGGACAGAACATCAGTTTTCTGGGTTTCCCCCCAAGAATCAATCAGTACCCTGTGAACTGCTAAGCTGTTTAAAAGTGGACTCTTTGTGGAATTCTTCATAAGTTCCCATGCACATTCTGTAAAATTATGTAATGTTTTGGATGAAACCTGCATAAGTTCTCTCTTTTTGAGGCCAGACCCATCCTCGAATACAGCTCATCTGTTTGGAACCCATATCGCATTTCAGACATTAACACCCTTGAAAATGTCTAAAGATACTTCACCAGAAGAGCCCTTCACTCCTCCACTCGAAATAGAATACCCTATGAGACTAGACTTTCAATCCTGGGCCTAGAAAGCTTAGAACTAGATCTAAGTATTGCCCACAAGATCATATGCTGCAACGTCCTGCCTGTCGGCGACTACTTCAGCTTCAACCACAACAACACAAGACCACACAACAGATTTAAACTTAATATTAACCGCTCCAAACTTGACTATAAAAAATATGACTTCAGTAACCAAGTTGTCGAAGCATGGAACTCATTACCGGACTCCATAGTGTCATCCCCAAACCCCCAACACTTTACCCTTAGATTATCTATGGTTGACCTATCCAGATTCCTAAGAGGTCAGTAAGGGGCAAGTACAAGTGCACTAGAGTGCCTTCCGTCCCCTGTCCTATTGCTCTCCTATATCTCCTATACCTTTCTTCTATTCCTATATCTCTTCTTCTATTCTTTCATTGATATGTTCTATTACTATACCTTCTTTTCTATTATTTCTTAGATATATTTTACTCTTAGTATCTCCTCTATAACCTTCATCATGTATTTTACTATGTGTATATAGATATATACCCCCTAAAACCCTCATTGTATATTGGACAAAATAAATAAATAAATAAATAAGCAAGAACACTCATAATTCAAATATCATGTCACCAGAAGTGGGCTGCTAAGATGGAACAGTGATGTGTGCTCGCCCCCATGGCTCTGAGTGTTAGCGGAGTCCAGCGCAATTATGCTACTGTACCTGAGCAGGTACCGAAATCTCATGCAGACACGTAGAGGCACCCCTAACCATACCAAAACATGGGCACAACTGCATGTCCTCACACAATTTTGCTATCTGCCCAGGTGCAGTAGCATAATTGCGCTGGACTCCGCTAGCACTCAGAGCCACAGGGGCGTTCCACCATAGCAGCCTACCTCTGGATGTCACCCTTTGTGTAGACCCTGACTGCTTGTGGGCTTCTCAAAATCATCTTGTTGTACCAGTGTGGAGAACAGATGTTTGACTTATCAACCTTTATCAGAGACTATTGCAGCAAAACTCCTGTTTTCCTGTTAAGAAGTGAAATATGCTTGCACAAAACTCCTGCATTGTCAGGGCTCATTAGCAAGAAGCAATCAAGTGTCATTTCTTTTCTTTTTTTTAAGACAGTCATTTTTTTACTTGGCATAGGTGTTTCCTGCAACATCTGCCACTTCCTTATAATTGGAGGTACAATACTGCCATCTGCCAGCTGAAGAGAACGATGTTTTGTTTTATTTTGTCAAGTACATATTTGTAATATACATAGATATAACATTATTTATATACATAAGATGGGTACTGATAAGAGGGAACAATTGGACAGGGATGATAAATACACTGGTGCGCTTATGCACACCCCTTACTGACCTCTTAGGAATTGGGTGAGATCAACAGTGGACAGTCTAAGGGTAAAGTTTGGGGTATTGGTGATGAAACCACAGAGTCAAGTAGTCATTAACCACTCTGTTGCTAAAGTCATATTTTCTATAGTCAAGTTTAGGGCGGTTCACTTTGGGTTTGTATCCATTATGCGCTTGTGTATGGTTGTGGCTGAAGCTGAAGTAATCATTGAAAGGTAGGACATTGGAGCAGATAATTTTATGAGCTATGTTTCGCAGACAAAAATAAGGTTGAAGGTGTCAGTGTTTTGTAGGAGGAATTCGGGCATTTTGTTAACTACACTTGCATTGATTAGTTTGCATTTGAGATTAGTATTGGATTGGATTGAGGAAGTAGGAGTGGAGACACTGTTTTACGGTGGTTCTCCTCCTACCTCTCTGGTCTGCTGCAGTCGGTGTTAGCAGAGGGTCAGAGGTCGACTCCTAGGTCCCTCCCTTGTGGGGTTCCTCAGGGGTTGGTCCTCTCCCCCTTTGCTGTTTAATATCTACATAAAACCGCTGGGTGAGTTCATCCGAGAGCATGGAGTGAGTTGCCATCATTATACTGATGATACTCAGCTATACATTTCCACCCCGTGTCCACTCAGTGAAGCAGTGGAAGTGATGTGCCGGTGTCTGGAAGCTGTTAGGATCTGTATGGGTGTTAACAGACTCAGACTCAACCCCGACATGACAGAGTGGCTGTGGGTTCTGTCTCCCAAGGACATGTCCATCTGTCCTTCCATTACTCAGGGGGGGATTTTGACCCCCTCAGAGAGGGTACGCAGCTTGAGTGTCCTCCTTGATCCACAGCTAACTTTGGACCATCATCTTGCAGCTGTGGCAAGGGGGGCATTTGCCCAGGTTCACCTGGTGCACCAGTTGTGGCCCTATTTGGACAGGGAGTCTCTGCTCAAAGTTGCTTGAGGTTCAACTACTGCAATGCATTGCAATACTGCAATGGGACTACTTCTGAAGAGTGTTCAGAAACTTCAAATCGTGCAAAATGCAGCTGCAAGAGCAGTCATGGGCCTCCTAGGCATGCTCATATTTTTCCAACACTCCGCAGACTGCATTGGTTGCCAATTGGTTTCCGGACACAATTCAAAGTGTTGGTAATGACCTATAAAGCCGTACATGGCATTGGGCCAGATTATTTGCGGGAACGCCTTCTGCTGTATGAGTCCCAGCAGTGGTGAGCTCCTAATGATACGATCAGGTACGCAGTACTGGTAGCTGTAATAACTGAGATGCACAAGTTCTAACTATTTCTTCTTTATTCACAGCGGGAGGTTAACGAGCGGCTGTAACACTTTCACTCCGGCTCGCGCTCAGCAGAAAACGCGTAAGACCAGGAGCACTCCTATTTATAACATTTAGCCCAGCAACAAGCGGCGGCTGACAGCTATCTGATATTGGCGCCAAACTACACCAGCCAATAGGAAACAGGTAAACAGTTCTTATTACATTTGATGATTTCTGCTTAACAACAACTATTTAGAACTTTGCCTAGATACAATTCTTTATATAAACTTCGGACATAACAGTAGCAAAATTTTGGTCAGGTACACAGTACCGGTAGTATAATTTTGATTATTTTTTTTCTTTTTTCCCCTTCTGGGCTCTGGATATGTTTTTCCTATCACAGTAAATGAGGTTGAAAGTGTATAATTTTAGAAGGGCTGTGCGTGCATGTGTGTACATACACTTTATATAGTAGATAATCAGGAGTGGGCTACTGCCCGGATGGGGGAACGCAGTAGGGTAGCGAAAATGGAGCTCCACCCCAGAGCACCCAATTTGCACTGAAAGATGTTGAAACAAAATGCATAAGCCACGCCCACATTGTGGTAGTGAAAATTTTGGTAGCCCATCGCTAAGTCCCAGTGACCGATTAGGTCCCACAGAGTAGGCCTTCTCCAGACAATGTCGCTTGGCGAACCTATGGCACAGATGGCACGCGCAGCCATATCTGTTGGCATGCGAGCTGTTGCCCTAGCTCAGCTCCAACATGTATATGTGTACCGGCCAGCTGATTTTTGGCTCACACAGAGGCTCTGGGAGGGTGTTTTTGGCTTCCAGAGAGCCTCTGGGGGGATGGGGGAGTGCGTTTTTACTTTCCCCCAGCTCCAAAGAAGCCTTTGGAGTCTGGGGAGAGTGAAACACAAACCTACTGAGCCCAACAGAAGCTTGGAAACAGGCTGTTTCCGGCCTCCAGAGGGCCTCCAGGGGGCAGGGAAACTATTTTTACCCTCCCCAGGCATTGAATTATGGGTGTGGGCATTCACGCATATGCGATAGAACGCGCCCATGCTCTTTCGACACCTGAGGGAAAAAGGTTTGCCATCACTGGCCTAGGGGAAGAGGCTTCTCTATGGGGATCCCAGCCCTCTGGAATCAGCTCCCCCTGGATATTTGCACTGCCCCCACCCTCCTTCCATAAGAGTTTAAGACTCACCTATGTTGCCACACTTGGGGCAATGAGGTCTCAACCCTCTGGCCAACGAAATGAGATATATGTTGTATGATTGAACTGATAGGATTGTTTTTAAATATTGCATTTTTAGATTGTAATTTTAAATTTAATTAGATTTGCCCTTGTACTGTATTGTTATATTATATGCTGTTAGCCGCCCTGAGTCCTCGGAGAAGGGTGGTATACAAATCAAATCAAATCAAATCAATAAGGGGCACGCTTACTTAGTCTTGGTTGGTGGTGTGTGGGATGTTGTGTTGTTGATGTGGGAAGTTGTGGGATGGATTGTGGGTCTTGTTTTGATGCGCTCGATAGGGTAATCTATGTCTAACTTTGTTTGACCCAGATCTAGTCATATTTTGAGCTCCATATAAAGTTCATGGGAGTGGATATGTTTCTATAGAGAAAGATCCGATCTAGATCTAAGTTTGCTGTGATTGGTATTTTTCCTGGCAATGGAGTTTATAGTGTGCATAAGTTTCCATTTGCTGGACTCATTTTCACAAATCACTCTGCAGAATTGGGGCGAGGGGCATCAAACCGTCATTATTCTTGTGCTCAGGGCCATCTCTGGAAACTTTGATGATTTCTTCGGGGTTAATGGTTTGTGTATGATGGCTGATGATGATGTTGCATACTATGTTGATGTCAGACTCGTTTTCTTCTAGTCCTGATAGAATTCCATCATGACATTTTGCTCATGTTCGATGGTGTCTTTGACTATAACAGAGATGTCAGTGGTTGAGTTGGTAGATCCTTGTAGTTGTTGTTGAGGTAGTATTTGAAGTGGTTGTTGTTGAAGGTATTTGGTTTGTTGTGCTAGGTATTTGGTTTGTTGAGTTTGCATTTTTCTGTGCTTGGATTTTTTTAAATCCAAAGATGTATTCCACATTTGGAATACTGTGTTCAGTTCTGGAGACCTCACCTACAAAAAGATATTGACAAAATTGAACGGGTCCAAAGACGGGCTACAAGAATGGTGGAAGGTCTTAAGCATAAAACGTATCAGGAAAGACTTAATGAACTCAATCTGTATAGTCTGGAGGACAGAAGGAAAAGGGGGGACATGATCAAAACATTTAAATATGTTAAAGGGTTAAATAAGGTTCAGGAGGGAAGTGTTTTTAATAGGAAAGTGAACACAAGAACAAGGGGACACAATCTGAAGTTAGTTGGGGGAAAGATCAAAAGCAACATGAGAAAATATTATTTTACTAAAGGAGTAGTAGATCCTTGGAACAAACTTCCAGCAGACGTGGTAGATAAATCCACAGTAACTGAATTTAAACATGCCTGGGATAAACATATATCCATCCTAAGATAAAATACAGAAAATAGTATAAGGGCAGACTAGATGGACCATGAGGTCTTTTTCTGCCATCAGACTTCTATGTTTCTATGTTTCTATGTAAAACGTGGTTCTAGGTACGCCATTAGTCATGATTCTAGGCATCCCAATAGTCATGATTCTAATTTTGTTTCAATAGTTTCTATGGTTGTTTGTTGGGTCTTTGTGGCTGCTGAAAGGCATGGATCCTGTCTGCCATAGCAATATTGTGCAAAGCAAAAGCCTCAGTCTAGTTGTTGATTTCAGCTAACCAATCTGAAAAATAAGTTGCTTTTTTAATCATATAATTACATAGCTTCCCTGTGCCCTGGGGCAGTAGCAATAACAATAATGCAACAAATTGAACCAGTGGGACAGAGGAAGGCCAGTCTTCCCGTGAAGCAGTTCTGCATTGTAATCACATTTTCTAAACCAGTGTTTCCCAACCTTGGCAGCTTGAAGATATTTGGACTTCAACTCCCAGAATTCCCCAACCAGCGAATGGTGGCTGGGGAATTCTGGGAGTTGAAGTCCAGATATCTTCAAGTTGCCAAGGTTGGGAAACACTGTTCTAAACGATACTGTCTAGAATCAAATTGGATGCTGTTGCTGGTTAATTCTGGTAAAGCATGTATTTTGCATCAATAGCTATAAGCCTGAGTCACAATGCCACTCTGGTTAAAATGCAGCATTGCGGGTTGACTTTGCTCACCACCCAAAGTTCGATCCTGACCTCAAGGTTGACTCAATCATCCACCCTTCCCAGTCAGTAAAATGAAGACCCAGATTGTTGGGGGCAATATGCCAACTCTGTAAACCACTTAGAGAGTACTGTAAAGGACTAGTAAGCTGTATATAAGTCTAAGTGCTATTGCTATTTCTCTTCAAAGCTGAGAATACACATTGGACTAAGCTGCAGTTTTGTTTAATCACGGTTTATTGACTGAATTATGGTGGTTGATTTCACACATCTCACCATAAATTTACAACATTTACAAAATACAGTGGATGGATTCCCCTAATATTCTAAGCTACAATGAAATAGTACTATATACTTCAGCTTCAACCACAACAACACAAGAGCACACAACAGATTTAAACTTAATATTAACCACTCCAAACTTGACTGTAAAAAATATGAGTTCAGTAACCGAGTTGTCGAAGCGTTGAACGCATTACCGGACTCCATAGTGTATCCCCAAACCCCCAACACTTTACCCTTAGATTATCTATGGTTGACCTATCCAGATTCCTAAGAGGTCAGTAAGGGGCGAGTACAAGTGCACTAGAGTGCCTTCAGTCCCCTGTCCTATTACTCTCCTATATCGCCTATACCTTTCTTCTATTCCTATATCTCTTCTTCTATTCTTTCATTGATATGTTCTATTACTATATCTTCTTTTCTATTCTTTCATAGATATATTTTACTATGAGTATCTCCTCTATAACCTTCATCATGTATTTTACTATGTGTGTGTGTGTATATACAGAGCTGGAAGGGATTAGGTCTGATAGCTCAACTGCTAATTCTCTGCCTTACAAGGCAGAGTCCACCAGATCAAATCCCAGTAAGGAAGGGTGTGGCTAGCTGATGAGGCCAGAACAAGGCCGAAATGGGACCATCCTAGTCTCCCTTAATTTTAAAATTCTCATTGTGTATTGGACTAAATAAATGAATGAATGAATGAATGAATGAATGAATGAATGAATGAATGAATGAATACGTACATACGTACGTACGTACGTACGTACATACATACATACATACATAATTTAGTGTAACTCTGGTAGCAAAGATTTGATCACAAAACATACTAACCAAAAGATTCACCAGCTGCTATTCTGAACACTGTAAAGTATAACACCTAGGACCTTGAAAATATTCCTGTCTTGTCTTTTTTTTTTTTTTTTTGCATGCTGCATGAAAAGCATCCATCTCAAGCATAACCTCTAAGTCAACAACGGAGAACAAAATTGTTCAAACATGTTGGGCAAACATGCCTTCTCTCTCTGGCAGTCTACAGATTCTTCTGTTTTTTTGGATTGGCAACTTCCAACATTCCTCAGCTTAGGGATCGTTCCAATATAGCAGGTACCTGCTTAAATAATGGATCGTAAAATACCATCTTAGGGGATCCTGAGGTCAAGTTTCCAAATGATACTTTGGGGGCAATCTTGTTTAATACTAGCATGGAAGTTATTTGCTAAGCTTGCACCTATTAAATATGGAAAAAGAGATTCCTTTAATAAAGGGAGCCAGAGAAGTTATAACTAGCTTAATTGTACAAGATACCAGAGGTGGGTTTCAGCAGGTTCTTACCAGTACTGAAGAACTGGTAGCAGAAATTTTGAGTTGTTCGGAGAACCGGTAAATACCACCCCTGACTGGTGCCACCCCATCTATTCTCTGCCTCCTGAGTTCCAGCTGATCAGTAAGAAATGGGGATTTTGCAGTAACCTTCCCCTGGTTCGAGGAGGAGATGGAGACTTTATAGTATCCTTCCCCTACCACACCCACAAAGCTATGCCCACAAAACTGGCAGTAAAAAAAATTGAATTCCACCTTGCAGTGGGATACTAATCTGGGTAGGTTTGCTTTTGGTAGTACGTTTTTTTCAATGTAGTTCAAAGGAGTGATGTAGCATATACCAGTCCAGTCCATTTGCTTAGTTTATGGCTTAATTTACTATGCAAATACAGATATTGGGTCAATTCAGGTATGTTGTTAAATAATGCAATGGTAGGCTTTGCAGGCGGGGGGGGGGTTATTCTGGGCCCTTCACTAATAGCCCCCAGTGAGTTAGGAATGCAAATTCAAACACACACACACCATCACAGAAGAAATGAAAGTAGTTTATCCAAACAGTTTTGTGAGCACACACTCTAAAAAACACCAAATTTCTCTCACTCAGATAACAGTCCTGGAATGCGGCAAAAGACAAAATAAACAAGCAATTAAGGCAGTGGGTCCACAAGAATTATTTAACTGTGAAGTGTCCAAAAGTCAGTAGAAGTCCTGAAATAATCCAAACTGTAGCAATGGTCTTTCTCCACACGCACACTCCCCAATGCCTATAATTTATCACCAAACACATTAACCTAATTGCCCTGCAACAGGTTTTCTCCCTTATCTTCGAGGACGCCTGCGCAGTTGGTCCCTTCTTGCCATGAGCCTTCGCACATGGGCATCCACCAGCAGATCCTCTTTCGAGTCTGACGTCTCACTAATGGGATCATTAACTGATGGGCTGGCTGCACCCATCTCTCCGTCTGATTCCCCTCCCCTACTGTCTGTTCTTAGCAATGAATCTCCACTATCAGAATCTGCTGGCAATAACACACATCTCTGTGAACCCAAGAATTCCCCTGAAGCAATGTCCAAATTCCCCGTTGCAGAAGCTGGCCCAGAGCCAACCACAATGGGTGGGTGGGGGTGCTAAAAGAAAGCTGGTATCTCATTGTTGATACCAGAGCTCGGAAGTGAGGATACTTTACAAGGATCTCTCTTGCCATAGGGATGAATCTTTTTAAGTGTCAAGTTCCAAATTCTAGCAACAAACATACATTCACTCTTTAGAGACCAGTAAATAGAACTATATTTGCACAACATACTGACACACAAAATAGCCATTTTTAACCTATGCTTCACATAGACCCAACCCTTATTGTTAGTTTATGGTTCAGGATATTATTCCAATTCCACATTGGATCAAGTAGACTAAGCTTCAGAAAGCCTAACAGAATGCTGCCTCTGGTCAAAATGGTTTTAAGTCAACGGTTCAAATATTTAGTCTGCAATCTGGTATTATTTACTTGGGGATATAATTTATTAAACTTAAGAGGGTTTGTTTCTGATTAGACACACAGCACTGAGAGACAGTATAAGCAAGAGAGCAGGCTGTTTCTTATTAGTTTGGTTAACAGTTAATTATATGCAAGAATGAATTGTTCCTTACTTAACTACTATAAGAGGCTGAAGTTAAAAGGTTGAAAATAAGAATGGGATTCAGAGTGAGAAGCTTTACCCATTGGTCATATTCAGGGGCTGTTCATTTTTAATTATTTCTTGTTTATACTGTGCTTGAGAGCTAAATATGATTTATATTTAATGTCAGATTTTATTTTTTTAAAGATAAATATTGCTGTTTTTGAAAGCAGTGATCCATTTAAAAAATATTATTCTGATAGATAGCTGATGCCATCTTCTGTTTTAAAGAAGTACTGCTATAAAGTCAAGGAAGCAGCTGGTTGTTAAAGAAAGTCATACCTTATGTTACAAATTCAAAACCATTCAATCTGAGTAATTGGCACAGCCTTAAAACACTTAAATAAAGAGAAAACATGATATGATCTCTGTCTGTTGTCCCTCCAGTTGTGGCCCTCTTCCAAAAATGTTTAAATGTAGCCTCAAAAGATTGCATATCACTCATACAGTCCTTTACAATCTGCAGCAGTTTTTTTTTCAAACTAGGCAATTTTAAGATATGTGGGCTTTAACTCTCAGAAGGTTGAAAAGACTGAATTAAACACCCTCCCTGAGGAATTCTTGAAATCCACATATACTATGTTTGAAAAGCACTGATCTACACTAATCAACATTCCCTGACTAGTCACAATTTTTACTGTTGCCAAAGTGTACTTTAATGGCAAGGCAATTTAGAAACACACATGTAACCATTGAGAGTTACTTGTAGCTACTGAAATAATTGTTTGCCATGCTTTGTTTTGTTTTGTTATGACCTGTAGTAGCGCAGTGGTTAGAATGCAGTATTGCAGGTTAATTCTGTTGACTGCCAGCAGTTCGATTCTGAACGACTCAAGGTTGACTCAGCCTTCCATTCTTCCAAGGTCAGTAAAATGAAAACTCAAGATTGTTGGGGGCAATATTTGTAAACTGCTTAGAAAGGGCTATAAAGCACTATGAAGTGGTACATAAGTTTAAATGCTCTTGCTATTGTTTTGTTGGTCACTTTACGCCAACATTGAATAATCCATGCAGTTTTCTTGACAAGATCTTTTGGAAGTGGTTTACCATTGCATTCTTCCTAGGCTTGAGAGGGAGTGTCTGGCCCAAAGTCATCCAATTAGTTTTGTGACTAACGGGGAACTCGAATTCATTGCCTCTTGGTTTCTAAGGTTGATGTCCTAACTCAGAGGTCTTCAAACTTGGCAACTTGTGGACTTCAACTTCCAGAATTCTCCAGATAGCATAGCACAGTCTTTATAAGGGTCTTCAAACTTGGTAACTTTAAAACTTGTGGACTTCAGATTCCAGAATTCTCCAGCCAGCATAACTGGTTTGAAAATTCTGGGAATTGAAGTCCACAATTTCATTTCATTTCATTTCATTTTATTGGATTTGTATGCCGCCTCTCTCCGTAGACTCGGGGCGGCTAACAACAGTAATAAAAACAACTTGCGACAATCCAATACTAAAAGCTAAAAACCCTTATTTTAAAAACCAATCATACATACAAACGTACCATACATAAATTGTGGAAGCCGAGGGGGAAAGAATATCTTAATTCCCCCATGCCTGACGACACAGGTGGGTTTTAAGAAGCTTGCGAAAGGCAAGAAGGGTGGGAGCTATTCTAATCTCTGGGGGGAGTTGGTTCCAGAGGGCCAGGGCCGCCACAGAGAAGGCTCTTCCCCTGGGTCCCGCCAAACGACATTGTTTAGTTGACGGGACCCGGAGAAGGCCAACTCTGTGTGACCTAATTGGTCGCTGGGATTCATGCGGCAGAAGGCGGTCCCGGAGATAACCTGGTCCGATGCCATGAAGGGCTTTATAGGTCATAACCAACACTTTGAATTGTGACCGGAAACTGATCAGCAACAAATCCTAAAGTTGCCATGTTTGAGGACCCCTGCCCTAGACATACACCAAACTTACTCTCACATTGTCATGGTAACATGCTCTTAATTCCACTTTACTTTCTTGTACCTACAGTATATCTATTCAGTGGAACTTTCTGAATATTATTCAAGAATATTCCCATAGAAGCAGCAATTACTCCATAATAAGAGAAGGTGGCAGATGTGCCCAGATGGGGCTTTCCTGAACCAGGAGGTTTTGCTCCTAGTCACTCCTGCTTTAGTTGCCTTCCAATCAGACAATTGCAACAGGTTGTATATGAGGCAGCTTGAAGACCATCTGTTCTGTGTGGGTGCCCCCAGACTTCAACACCAATGGGAAAAAGCAGCCAGACACGCTGGTAAAAGCAAAAGCACTTTATAGTTTGAAAAATAAACACAGAGAAAAACCTGTTCTTCCCAACAGGCAGGCTATGAGGCTTCACAGCAAAGTCCTGACGGCCAGACAATACAGCAGACTTCTTGCTGGCACACACACCACTGTAGAGAATAAGCCCCCACGCCTTTTTCCCCAAGGTTTCAGCCTTCAAGGCCACAAGTCAGAATCAGAGACGCCAAAGATCACAGCCAGGTCCCAGGACTCCCAAAGATACTACTCCACAAGACAGGAAGGGTGGGTCTGCCTTTTCAGCCTTTCTGGGGAGAACCACACCCAAACCCAGCTGTTACCTATTTAGGACTGGAAGTACCTGGCTAATTGTCCCCTTCGTTGTTCTGCTCTTCTCTGCCTGTGATCGATGATGGCTTGAGCATTTTCATCTAAGGACTCCAGGCTGCTTGCTGGGGAGAGCTCCACCCCGGGGGACTCTGGCTGTTCTCCCTCTCCCTCGGCCTGATATTCCTCCTCCCCTTCTGCCTGGGCCTCCTCCTCCTCCTCCTGTTCCTCATCCTCCCCCTCTGAGCAGGGAGCCGGCAGAGGTTCAGCCGTTCCCTGAGGAGCCTCAGACGGAATCACAACACCATCCAGAAGCAATAGTTTGTCCAGAATGAAGCAGTTGAGTAATTATGGCTGCAGCTTCTTATGCCCATGTGACACTATCCTATTTGGGTTGCATTGGCTCCCAATAGGCTTCTGGGTATGATTCAAAGTGCTGGTTATCAGCCGTAGATGGCATAGGACCAGATATTTGTGGGATCTCTAAGAATTGTCCCAAACATTCTCAGAGGAAGTGCATGCTCTAAGTTCCCTCTTTTAATTTATTTGATTTATATGCTGCCCAATCCCATGGAACATAAACACTGTTGTCTCATGGGAACTAGGAAATATGCCTCTTCAGTGGTTGATACTATTCTCTGGAATGATCTCCCCAAATATGATGGGTCCAAACTCTGCTTACCATTAGGAAACCTATTAAGACATAGTATTTCCCCCAGATGTTTGGTTCCAATTGAGTGGAATCCTCTTTTAGTTATTTATAATGTTTATCATTTTACATTTTATATATTGGTGTATTTTTGTAAAGATTATGGCTATTTTTTATTGGCCATTTTTTTTGTTTCTCACCCACAAGCACATTGTTTGAGTTGGGTAGCATCATAAGCAAAGATAGTAAATCACCTCTCTTATATATTTCCAGTAGGTTTCTGTGACTGAGAATGAACTTGAATGTCAGGTGATTCCATTCAAAGTCCAGGAAAGAAAGACCCCAATTTCCATGTTGATAGAGATAAGTACTTCAGCCAGACAAGAAGTGATAGCAAGAAAAGGAAAGCAAGTTCTGAGGCAAAAGGCACATAAAATGAATATACAAGGAATCCCAAATCCCGCCCTCATAACTCCCCTAGGCAATTCATCCAATCTCCATGTTCCAAGATGTCAGCTGGGTGCACTGAACGTTTAGTCTTCCACATCTGGTCCGAAGAAGCTGTTGGCCTTGAGCAGGCTATAAACATACCCATGTAGCCTGGCAGCCCACAGTAAGAATTTACCTCCCTAAGCCTTCTCTGTGGCGGCCCCAACCCTTTGGAACCAACTCCCCCCACATATCAGAGTTGCCCCCACCCTCCTTGCCTTTCATAAGCTCCTTAAAACCCACCTCTGTTTTTGTTTATGTTTATGTTTATTTAGATTTGTATGCCGCCCCTCTCCGCAGACTCGGGGCGGCTCACAACAAAGTGAAAAACAATTTACAACAAATCTAAATTTCTACTAAAAACATTTTAAAAACCCCATTCTCTAAACACACATACATACACACATACCATTTATAAATTGTATATGCCCGGGGGAGATGTCTTAGTTCCCCCATGCCTGACGACACAGGTGGGTCTTAAGGAGCTTACGAAAGGCAAGGAGAGTAGGGGCAGTTCTAATCTCCGGGGGGAGTTGGTTCCAGAGGGCCGGGGCCGCCACAGAGAAGGCTCTTCCCCTGGGGCCTGCCAACCGACATTGTTTAGTTGACGGGACCCAGAGAAGGCCCACTCTGTGGGACCTAATCGGTTGCTGGGATTCGTGCGGCAGCAGGCGGTCTCGGAGATATTCTGGTCCAGTGCCATGAAGGGCTTTAAAGGTCATAACCAACACTTTGAATTGTGACCGGAAGTTGATCGGCAACCAATGCAGACTGCGGAGTGCTGGTGAAACATGGGCATACCTAGGTAGGCCCATGACTGCTCTCGCAGCTGCATTCTGCACGATCTGAAGTTTCCGAACACTTTTCAAAGGTAGCCCCATGTAGAGAGCATTACAGTAGTCGAACCTCGAGGTGATGAGGGCATGAGTGACTGTGAGCAGTGAGTCCCGGTCCAGATAGGGCCGCAACTGGTGCACCAGGCGAACCTGGGCAAACGCCCCCCTCGCCACAGCTGAAAGATGGTTCTCTAATGTGAGCTGTGGATCGAGGAGGACGCCCAAGTTGCGGACCCTCTCCGAGGGGGTCAATAGTTCCCCCCCAGGGTAATGGAAGGACAGATGGAATTGTCCTTGGGAGGCAAAACCCACAGCCACTCCGTCTTATCCGGGTTGAGTTTGAGTCTGTTGACACCCATCCAGGCCCCAACAGCCTCCAGACACCGGCACATCACTTCCACCTCTTCGTTGACTGGACATGGGGTGGAGATGTAAAGCTGGGTATCATCGGCGTACTGATGATACCTCACCCCATGCCCTTGGATGATGTCATCAGGCATGGGGGAATTGAGACTTTCCTTTCCCCCTAGGCTTATAGAATTTATGCATGGTATGTCTGTATGTATGATTGGTTTCTTAAATTAGGGTTTTTAAATTAACTTAAATACTAGATTTGTTTATACAGTATTGTCTTATTGTTGTTAGCTGCCCCGAGTCTACGGAGAGGGGCGGCATACAAATCTGATAAATAAATAAATAAATAAATAAATAAATAAACAAACAAACAAACAAACAAATAAATAAATAAATAAGAGGATTGCAAAAGATGGATAGGTCTACATACTACCTACATTTGCTTTATCTATATAAAACCTGCATGTACAGATAGTCCTCGACTTGCAACAGTTCATTCAGTGACAGTTCGAAGTTACAACAGCACTGAAAAAAGTGGCTTATGACCATTTTTCATAGTTACGACCTTTGCAATATCTCCATGATCATGGGATCAAAATTCAGATGCTTGGCAGCTGGTATTTATTTATTTGATTGTTTGTTTGTTTGTTTGTTTGTTTGTTTGTTTGTATGCCGCTCACTCCAAAAGGACTCTGAGCGGCTACCAATCGGAATAAATACAACAAAAATAAAAACAGTTAAACTCTAATAATAAAAGTCAACATTAACAATAATATAAAAAACATACATCCATACAATCAGCCTAATTCCAGGCCTTCCAGAAAAGCCAGGTCTTAATGGCTTTCCAGAAGACTGGTAGAGTGAAGATAATGCAGATCTCTGGAGGTAGTTGGTTCCAAAGTGTCGGAGCCACCACAGAGAAGGCTCTTCCTCGAGGTCCCGACAGTTGACATTGTTTGGCAGACGGGACCTGGAGAAGGCCAACTCTGTGGGCTCTTACTGTTTATGACTGTTACTGTGTCTCAAGGTCAAGTGATCACGTTTTGTAACATTCCGACAAGCAAAGCCAATGGGAAAACCAGATTCATTTAATGCCCGAGTTACTAACTTATCAACTACAGTGATTCACTGAGGCAAGAAAAGTTGTAAAAACAGGGCAAAACTCACTTGACAAATGTATTGCTTAACAACAGAAATGTTGGGATTAATTGTGGTCCTAAATCAAGGACTACCTGCACTGTGATTGAAAACTCGAGAAATAGAAAGGGAACACCAGAGTTTTCATTTGGGGGGGGGAGTTAATGGCAATTCAATCTAGATTTTAGTAAACTGGGTATTAAGTTCCACTAGCTATTTCAATCATCAGGAATCAACTCAGTGATTGCCATTATACATGCGAGGTATCCAGGCCTTGGACATGTTCCTCTGGCATTGACTGCTGATCATTCAGTTCTCAAGATCAAAGGTTGCCCTAGCTTTACTTCATTTGTATCAATTCATTTAAATTTTCTTCTCATATTCTTTAGTTTTTGCATACTGACTCCTGTCAGAATGACACAGTATGCATTGCAACAAGAAATCAGAATAGAAAGATTATAGTCTTTATGCAGGACTGAGTGTAAACATGCAATCTTACAGTTGTAGATGTCAACAATAGGCATTCACTGTGCCAGGTTTGTCAATCAGCGCATAACATGCATTCAGCAATCATGGTATCGACAAATAATGGCAGATTAGTTTTTTGATAAACACACTGCAGGAAAACCAACTTCTGCCAAATGAAATCATTTCTCAATAAAGAATCAGGGGAGGAGGAAAATTGCTGATAATTCCTCGTATGATTCAAAATGTAAATATAAGACTTGGTTTATTTTGCCCCCGAGCTCCAAGTGATGCAGTTTCATTTTTGAAAACAGGATATTAAAATCTATGGGAGACAACAGATAATCTCTTTACCCACTATTTGAAATGTGTATATATCCTATTTTTCGGCTACGAATATAATGTGTTCTCTAATAACCACATTATTTGTCAATACATTTAGGTACAGTGTTCCCTCGATTTCCGCGGGGGATGCGTTCCGAGACCGCCTGCGAAAGTCGAATTTCCGCAAAGTAGAGATGCGGAAGTAAATACACCATTTTTGGCTATGGACAGTATCACAAGCCTTCCCTTAACCCTTTAAACCCCTAAATTACCATTTCCCATTCCCTTAACAACAATTTACTCACCATTATTACTGGTACTCACCATTGAATAAGACACTTAGTGATCCTGATATTTATAAACATAATTATTTATTAACAATAATTAGTTTTTTTTGTTATTTATTTGCAAAAATTATTAGTTTGGCGATGACATATGACGTCATCGGGTTGGAAAAACCGTGGTATAGGGAAAAAACCGCAAAGTATTTTTTAATTAATATTTTTTGAAAAACCGTGGTATAGGTTATTCGCGAAGTTCGAACCCGCAAAAATAGAGGGAACACTGTATTCCTTGTTTAGCACCAGTAACTCCACTGCTAAGCCCCAGTCACTAAGCATAAAATCATGGGACTATGATGGACTTACTATGTCACTTCCCAGTTAGTTAAGTGAGTCATCATAACATTAAATGAAACATCATATGATTGTGACTTGCAATTTTACTTCCACAGATTCCATTAACTTTGCTTGTTGCAAGCCAATTGTGAGGCAGGCCAGTTGGAATTAGCTGATTGAGGATGCTGCAATGGGTGTAAATGTGTAGCAATTACAATGTGCCCAAAGTGGCAATCACTTTGACTGTGGGATACCGCTACTGTCATCACGAGTCTACGGAGAGGGGCGGCATACAAATCCAATAAATTATTATTATTATTATTATTATTATTATTATTATTATTATTATCATCATCATCATCATCATCTCTGCAAGGATTGGTTGCAGAGCTATTTTTTACACCATTGTAACTTCAAATGGCCTTTGAATGAGGCAGTCAGTAAACAAGGACTACCTACTACTGTTCGTAGCAAAAATTATTTAGGACTTCATTGGCAGAAGACAAAAAGTGAAGCTGAACAAGCTGAACATGTGTAAGAGCATATATCAGGACTAACGGTAAGGAAAGATTAATAAAGTACAGTGGTACCTCGTCTTACAAACGCCTCATCATACTTTTCGAGATACAAATCCGGGGTTTAAGATTTTTTTGCCCCTTCTTACAAACTATTTTCACCTTACAAACCCACTGCCACCGCTGGGATGCCCCGCCTCCGGACTTCCATTGCCAGCGAAGCACACATTTTTGCGCTGCTGGGATTCCCCTGAGGCTCCCCTCCATGGGAAACCCCACCTCCGGACTTTTGTGTTTTTGCAATGCTGCAGGGGCATCCCAGCAGGGGAATCCCAGCATCGCAAAAACGAGCGCTTCGCTGGCAACAGAAGTCTGGAGGTGGGGTTTCCCAGCGAAGAGAGCATCAGTGAAATCGCAGCATCACAAAAAGACAGAGGTCCGGAGGTGGGGTTTCGAGGACTTTGGTGTTTTTGTGATGCTGCGATTTCACTGATTTCACTGATGCTCCCTTCGCTGGGAAACCCCACCTCCGGACTTCCATTGCCAGTGAAGCGCTCATTTTTGCGATGCTGGGATTCCCCTGCTGGGATTGCCCTGCAGCATTGCAAAAACACAGAAGTCCGGAGGTAGGGTTTCCCATGGAGGGGAGCCTCAGGGGAATCCCAGCAGTGCAAAAACGGGCGTGAATTGGCAAAAGGGGTGAATTTTGGGCTTGCACGCATTAATTGCTTTTCCATTGATTCCTATGGGAAACATTGTTTCATCTTACAAACTTTTCACCTTAAGAACCTCGTCCCGGAACCAATTAAGTTTGTAAGACAAGGTATCACTGTACAATGACTCCAACCTTATTGCATTAATGGACAGCAACCCAGCAGGCCTGTTTCAGGAGAACAGGTCGCTCCAAGTTAAGAAGGAACATGGGATGATCCTGTTATCTGGGTCACTTGTACCCTGGACCTATGTCCCACCTGATTAGTTAAAGCCTCTCAGGAGGTGGCATGTAGCTGAGTCCAAGCAGTAACTAATGCTTCTTTGCAGTAGGGGGTACTACTATCTACCTTGAAGGAGGCATGGTATACCCTCTTCTGAAGAGGTCATCCTTGGAGCCAGTTGTATTAGATAAATTTCTTCCCATTTCCAATTTTCCCTTTGGAGGGAAGTTTGTTGAAAGGGTGGTTGGGAGCAGTTTCAGAGAAGCAGATTATATATATCTGGGCCCCTTTTCAACCTGGGTTCAGGCTGAAGATTACATTTGCATGGAAGCAAAAAAACCCCAGGGAATTGGAGAGAAGACTGGCCAGCCTCCACCGCGCCACTCGCCCTCGCTCCCCCTGCCGCGCCGCTCGCCCCTGCTTACCTGGATCATCTCCTGCAGGGGCCAGGGCACAGGGAGCAGGCCGGGTTGCCCCAATTGTGGCCGCGCGGCCTGTTCTGTGCTCTCCCATGCCGCAGGCATCTCTCCTGTGGCCAGGAAGATCAAACAACAGGCCACACGGCCGGAGCTGGGGCAGGCTGCTTTTGCTGCTGGTCCCAGCTGCCGTTCTAGGCGCAGCAGCACATGTGCAGCAGCCGAAATCTCTTTCTGGCAGCATGTGCAGAAGAAAAAAATGGTAATTTTTACTGGAATCGTGCCAGTTGCACGTGCACAACAGACAGCAATGGAGCGAGCCTACGCGCTCCATTTCCGTCAATGGAATGGCATTCCCACCGTTCCGCTTTGTAGCCCATCCCTGGAGCACCGTTTTGGGGTGATTCTCTTCCTTTCTCTGTGACTGGTTCCAGTCTGTGTTGGTGGGTGAGGAGAGGTCGAGCCAGAGACCCTGCAGTGTAGAAAGTCTCAGGGCTTGGCCTTTCCTCTGTCCTTTTGAAACCATTGGGTGAAGTCATCTGACGGCATAGGGTACAATATCATCATATGCTAAGGATACCCAATTATATACATAGAAACATAGAAACATAGAAGACTGACGGCAGAAAAAGACCTCATGGTCCATCTAGTCTGCCCTTATACTATTTTTTGTATTTTATCTTAGGATGGATATATGTTTAACCCAGGCATGTTTAAATTCAGTTACTGTGGATTTACCAACCACATCTGCTGGAAGTTTGTTCCAAGGATCTACTACTCTTTCAGTAAAATAATATTTTCTCATGTTGCTTTTGATCTTTCCCCCAATTAACTTCAGATTGTGTCCCCTTGCTCTTGTGTTCACTTTCCTATTAAAAACACTTCCCTCCTGGACCTTATTTAACCCTTTGACATATTTAAATGTTTCGATCATGTCCCCCCTTTTCCTTCTGTCTTCCAGACTATACAGATTGAGTTCATGAAGTCTTTCCTGATATGTTTTATGCTTAAGACCTTCCACCATTCTTGTAGCCCGTCTTTGGACCCGTTCAATTTTGTCAATATCTTTTTGTAGGTGAGGTCTCCAGAACTGAACACAGTATTCCAAATGTGGTCTCACCAGCACTCTATATAGCAGGATCACAATCTCCCTCTTCCTGCTCGTTATACCTCTAGCTATGCAGCCAAGCATCCTACTTTCTTTTCCTACTGCCCGACCACACTGCTCACCCATTTTGACTGTCAGAAATCACTACCCCTAAATCCTTCTCTTCAAAAGTTTTTGCTAACACAGAACTCCAATACAATACTCCGATTGAGGATTTCAAAGCATAATCAAAATTGCAGAAAAAACAATTGCTACCTGCCAACCTGCCTTCCATTGAGGATCTCTATATTGCAAGAGTCAAAAAGAAGGCCGTGAAAATATTTTCAGACCCCTCACATCCTGGACATAAATTGTTTCGACTCCTACCCTCAAAACTATCAGGATCGGGGCCTACCTGATGCAATACAGTGTTCCCTCGATTTTCGCGGGGGATGCGTTCCAAGACCGCCCGCGAAAGTTGAATTTCCGTGAAGTAGAGATACAGAAGTAAATACACTATTTTTGGCTATGAACAATATCACAAGCCTTCCCTTAACACTTTAACCCCCTAAATTGCAATATACTATATTTCTACCCCAAGCCAGGTAGGTGATGCTGTTGAGGTGTGTCCAAGTACCTGGAGGCTGTAAGGGTCTGGATAGGGATAATGAACCAACTTTGGCTCAACTTGACAACATGAAGTGGCATTGGGATTTTGGCCTCACATCCTTTCTTAAATGTATTATGGGCATAAATACATGTTACTACTGCCTCAAATAATTCTAGAACGCTTTGTCTACTGTGTGTGTGTGTGTTTGTGCATGCGCATGCAGGGCAGTGGTTACTAGTCAATGGAATATTCTAATTCAATTGATTTTTGAGTCTCCCAGAATTAACAGGACAAGCATTTCAGAATGTATAATGTTTGGTGGCTCTAGGAGCATATGCAATGAAGGGATACCAAATTTTTTACTACCACACTGTGGGCGTGGCTTATGCATTTTCTTTCAACATCTTTCAGTACAAATTGAGTGCTTTGGGGTGGAGCTCCATTTTTGCTACCCCATTGCGTTCTCCCCCATCCGGGCAGCAGCCCACCCCCAAGCATATGCTATTGTGCTGCTCTGTAAGTGATCCAGCACAGAATCCAAATAAAGAAATAAGTGCATTGTATTATGTATTGTTTTCACATAGTTATAATTTTGTATAATTTATCCCGCCCTGAACATCCTAAATCTGATTCCCACCTCTATGTATGGGGGGGGGGGGGGGGCACAGAAAAAGCTGCGGTTTATATGTTCGCCACCAGATGGTACTATAGCTTCAACACCAAGATTTTCAAGGCTCACTGTCTAACTTCAAATTTACTACTCCCCTAGTCCACTTTTTATCCCTGTAAACAGCGCAGAAAGAAAAGAGAAACTCTGGCACATCGTGCACTCATTCTACATTGCTCTTTCACAAGTGAAAAAAATGGAAGAGTGTTTCTTTCTATTTTGAAAATGTGTAATTTTCTTAATTAGTAGTGGGAGTTTATCAGTTTCATAACCTCTTTCTGTAGAAGGAATACAGAAAATTAGTTTTATTTTTCCCACTTTAAAAAATTATGGAGGACCCTAAGAGCTCTTCTAGATACGGGTTATAGAGATTAATGTTTACCTTACTATGAAATTATTGTTTCGTGGGATTTTAATATTGTACTACTGTACTTTTCAACATGACTACAAAAACAAAATGAGCAATATGGCATCCAGAATTTTAATCAAGTAGGACTTCAATATATATCCCAGATTCTGATTATCTCACTCCTCTTCTACTCTCAAAGAAGGTTTTAAAATGTCACTTCCTGATTCATATGGAAATGATTTTGAATCTAAGAGATCATCCATGGATCTAGATTGAAGCTATATAACTCCTCTTCTGTGGACCAAGATGCTAATATCAACTCCAAAGATCTTCTGGCTAAAATAATAAGCCACAAAAGGGAAGAGTTTGGAGAATATCCACTGAAGATCCATACAAAAGCTTAAAGTGAAATAAAGCTATACAGAACAAAAATAATGATTTGGTAAACAGTATTAAAAACATGTCTTTGTGTGGGATCCAAAACTCTTGTCCAATCATAACTCTAAAAAATGCAATGTCATATTTTATATATGCAGTTAATAAACTGGCTTTAGGAAACCAAAGATATTGAAATTTCCCTTTCTTCATATTTTGGCATGGTAAGCTATAATCAATTCAGATATAAATCTTGAAAAGACCTTTTTGAAAAAATGTTCAGGGCTATAGAAGGACCAGCAGATTGATAGATGTTTCAAATCTTAAACAAAGGCCCACAAAATCATATGCTATCACCAGAGGCATTTTGTTTCTTCCAATACTGCTGTGGATAGCACCTGATAATCAGAAGGTTCAGTAGGAATATGTACAATAGATCTCAATGCCATCAGGTAATTTAAAACATCTGCTGTTTCCATGTCTGAATAATTGATCACTGGAACACCTTGCCTCCAGAAGTTGTGAATGCTCCAACACTGGAAGTTTTTAAAATGTTGGATAACCATTTGTCTGAAGTAGTCTCCTGCCCAAGCAGGGGGTTGAACTAGAAGACCCCCAAGGTCCCTTCCAACTCTGTTATTATTAACAAAAATGACAAAAAAAATTCTTGAAGTGAAAGCCAAGCTGGTAACAGGCAAGCCAAAATGGTTTTTCCTACTTATAGATTTATTCAACTTGGCCTATTGTGAGGCTTTGAATGGTTTTAAGTGGCAAAAGGAGAAGGTGATGTTGGCTTATGCTGGAAGGATGCTTGCTTGTCTCATGGAAATATAAGATTCTGTTCTATTTTTAAGCATCACTATTACTGCAAGTCATGTGATTATTAAGTTGAGAATGTGCTGATTTTAAAAAAAGGCTAATGACAGCTTGGCCAGTCACTGTTCTTCAGAATATATATTGTATTTGAACTCCCAGAAAGATAAGAAGCTCTGAATCATCTTTTTGCAATCTGCTTTCCAGATCCTGAAATTCCTGCCATCTGTTATTTCTAGAACATAAGAATACCACTTTGGTTTGCCTTCCTTGAATATTGGAATTTCTGGAGAAATTTCTGAACAAGATATGGTTGGTATGGTAGTAAGTTCACTGCAGATCTCAAAGGTGAAACTTTGTCCAAGAAACCATATTAATCCTGATTATTAATCCCTGTCAAATAATTTGGACCACAGCACTGAGATGAACACATACTGAATAGCATATACAAATATACAAACCATGCTTTTTTTAAAAAATGAACCTCATATGCAGAAAATGGTACGCTTTTTTAATTATTTATTTAGGTTGACCAAAAGTATGGTCTCTCCCAATTAGAGATTATTGTATTAAGTAGTTGTACAAATACATTGGTCTACAAGGAGAAACCTCAGAAATAAAAGTGGCTTGATTTTAATTGGCTCCAGTATCCAAGATACAGCTTCAGATTAAAATTGCATCAAAATAATTCTAAATTACAAGGGGAATGTTTGATTATGCTCCATATTTTTTCTAAAAAATGTGATATAGCAATGGTAATGGTGCCACACCAAACATTTTTGCATAAAACTGACACACTCTAACATCATATTCAACAAGATTTCAGCTTTATTCAGTATCTAAACCGCTTTTCGGCTTTTCTCTTGTGAACTGCAGCGGGATCATCCCTGGGGAGATAAAAAGAAAAATGTACACACTTCTATGAGGTACCATTTTCATTGTTCTACCACACTTCTTTATTATCATTAGACGCCTCCCTCTCATTGCAGGCAAATATACTCGCGCCTGTGTATAAATCTTTATATCTTGAAAACTTTAGCCAACCAGCCCCTTTATCACGTTTACTAATTTACCTAATCAAAATATGTAAAATTAACATATTTTATCTCAGGGGTCGATAATTCCCCCAAAAAATGTAGACCAATGATATCAGAAACCATTCTTTCGCACCATTGGGCTCAGGAGGAACTCATTAGGTTTTCTGAAGAAGCTATAAGATTGAGAGGGGAGGACTGAATGTTGGAAGTGAGCCATCTTACAATAAGTTCTGATAAATTTGCTGTGGTAATTGGTTGTGGAATAGGCAGATATTCTCATCTCTTCAGGGAAATTGATGCATGACTGATTCCATATAGAACTTGCAATAGTGTACATTAGTTTACCTAATTCCTCTTTTAACTATAAAGAATTTTCAATAAGTATCAAACTACATCAGAGCTATAGCTCGGAGGTTGATAAGACTTTCAGCATCAAACCATTCTGTGAGGATCAAGGCCTGAGAGTTGATACAAAATAATGAGGAATTTGAACAATCTATTATGCACTTCTGATGGGTATCTACAGTGTAAGTCGTCTGCCATATGAATAAATTTTGACTCCTTTAATATTTTTTTACCTCCTATGGGGAAAAATAGCTATGGAAAGATTTGACTTGAGGCTGATGTCTTGGTTGAGTCATCCCAAAAAGATCTTGTTCTCTTGAGATCTGGGAACAGGTTTAATGGCTGAACAGATACTTGACAAGAAGCTCTTGAAGCATTTGAAATCCCAGGACATCTGATCAGGTCTTTATCTTATCTTTGGTTTCCACTTAAATTTCCTCAAATAGTGTATCGTAGAATAACTTGTCTTGTTGAATGATCTCAAATGTACTGCAGCTTTAAATTTGGAATCAATATTTTATTATTTCAGCCAGACACACTCTGCAAGTATAATAAGATGGTTGGGGGAGAGCCAGTCTGATTGATTAAGTTTTCTTTTACCCTTTTCTGAGTATAAAGGTGACTATGAGTTCTCAGAACAGCCTGGAAGAAAAGAAATTGCCAAACAGCTTCAGAAAAGAAATCAATGTAGCCCCCTTCTCCTATTTGAATGGTCATCAGCCAAGATTGATTTTTTTCAGCCCTTGTGTTTTTATCAGTGATAGGCAGCCAGTGAAAGTGAAGGGAGCAAAGAAGTGAAGGCAACAGGGGAAAATACATGACTGAGGAAACTTTCCCTCTTACAGGGAGCGGCAAAGAGGGTGAACCAAGCCAAACCAAACCAAACCAATTATTCATGTAATTCAGTTGCAAAATTTGATGTGATGACTGTCTGCTCAATTAAGGCTCTGTTTTCATCAATGGCTCAATTCCCTGAACTAATGTGTGGGAACAAGGTCAATGCATGAACTACATGTTCCTTGGTGTAGTCCACTGGTTTTGCAGTAATTACTCCCTCAGAAATGGAAGGGAGCACCCATATGGAACATAATCCCCTTGGGGCTTAGATTGTACAAGTCTCACAGACCCTTCTGGAGTGACCTTTTGAGGCATCCAAAACCAAGACAGACTCATAAATGTTCTGCTTTTGTTCTGCTCTCCTCATCTGGATATCTACAAACAGTACTAGATAGTAGAGCTACTCTCTTAGTATGGCCACCACAGTTAGGCAGAAGAAGAACAGAAGAAGGCTTCCTCCACCAATGTGTATTAGGTGTAATTGTTGCTTTTATCAGAATACATGGGAAAAACAATCCCAAAAATACTGTGGGAAAACAGAATTAGATCTGTGAATACTCATTTACATTAAAAGTGTTGCTTTTGGGATTAACAGTGTTTTCTTATTTTAAAAATACAACGTAATTCTCTTTCACCAAAAAATCTAAATGGAACAAGCATTAGAATCCCAGCAGCGCAAGAACAGGCGCTTCGGGTGGCAACGGAGGTCTGGAGGCAGGGATTCCCAGTGGTGCAAGGAAAAGGGGTGACTTTTGGGATGAGTTTGCACATATTATTTGCTTTTACATTGATTCCTATGGGGAAATTTTTTTCTACTTACAAACGTTTTTACTTACAAACCTGGTCACAGAATGAATTAAGTTCATAAGTAGAGGTACTACTGTATTAGCATATGTAATTAAATCCTTCTTAATGTACTTGTCTTCTAAGTTTGACAATAATGTTAATTGTGAAATTACCAGACAGATCCTTATTTTTAGATGATTCCACATTTTTAATAAACTTTGCCTTATCATATGTTCCTTCACATACTTGTCTTGTTTTGTTACACCATGAATATCTATTAAATCTATTGACTACATCAGTTCCTATTACAATTGATATTCTGCTGTTTAGAGATTTTATCTATTCTGTTATACACAATGAACAGCTCACTTGATAATTCAAATCCACCTCCTCCTTTTGAGTCCTGTAAAATTTGGATCTTACTTATTAAGTATCTTAATATTAAATTCCATAACATGTTGAACTGAAAATACAATATAAGATATGGTTTCCCAAATTAACTGAGTTCAATTTAATTTTCAATAATATTCCCTGTATTTAGTATCTGCAGCAAGAATAAACGTGTTATGTGAAATGAAATGTGCTGTTACAGTTTTATTCCAGAGTTACATGAAACAAAAATAAATGTGGAATGGTTAAAATTAATCAGAATGCAAGCAATATAAATTAAAACATCTTAGCTTCCCAAATATTCAGTATATATACCTCAAGATTAAAAACAGTGATGAGTCCTCTTCTCAAATGTCCAAATATGTCTAAATAATAAATTTTAAAAATAAGTTCAAAATAGCCCAAAGGGTAAGTTGATCATATTAGGTATAGCTGTTTCCCTTAGAGCCAGGTACAATCCACTCCACACTCCTTAAGTAAACTTTAAGCTCATCTTGCAAAGCAAAAGAACATTTTGCTTTTCATTTTCATATGAGAGACCATCTTCTTCAGCTTTTATGAAGAACAAATGAAGACACATATGTTCTTGTGGGAGGTTCAAAATAATTTTAAACCAATGGCAAAATATTACAAAGCAAAATCATTTTCACCAAAAGCCCAAAATATGGGAACAGTTCAAATTATTGCAGTGCTTCCACTAGGTTAACAATTTTGGAAGGAAGCAATGGATTAGCTCTCTTTTTTTGCCAACAGAACTACCCTGAAAGATATCTATGTCATATTCCAATAAATCATTTCCCACACATGTACTTTTAGGTAGCAAAAGAACATATTGAAGTACTTACAATGTAAAAAGGTTTAATTTACAGTTAAAATTCTAAGCTTGCCACTGAATCCACCAATAAATATAGTTTGGCCTGTATATTTAGTGAAAGTTTGAAAAATAAAAGGTTTATACAGACAGATTTTATCTATATCTTATAATTCTTTACATCAAAAATTAAAACATTTGGATGCTAACATGAAAAAGATTTGTGATCCACCGACTTTGAAGTCATATAAAATATGGTTACTTTCAATATAGTATGTCCTTTAGGTTGAAAGGCAGAAGGTTGTTTAGGAATATACAAGAGTACAAATGGAATTTATTGCCGTTTGTTGCAAGCTACAATTGCTTCAGTTTGTTTATCCACAAACTGAAACAGAAGCAATTTATAGTATTTACTTTTATAATGTTATAGTTAATATATTAAATGTTTAGAAAACAAACTGACAATTATGTACCTAAACTTTTTACATGACAATTTGAAAATTATGTACTGAAATCCATTCCTTTACTGCATTTAAATTATTCTGCTTACATTAAAATATTTCTCACAATCTCAAAAGGAATCCAGATTATTCCTCTCTTTTACTGTATGTCACAATTTCTACCCTTGTTAGGATCTTCTCCCTCAAGTCTAATCCATTTCTTCTCAATTTCAACCTGTAGTATGAAAGCAAAAGAAATGGGTTTAAGAAATGTTTATATTATTAGTGACATTCCTATCTAATAATAACCTTTTTATTGAAATAAAATATAAATGGAATATTAAGAGAACATGGCAGATAAATATACAGAATTAAAAAAGAGTTCCAGTGATATTGACCATCTCATTAAAAATATAAATAGTATAAATATAAAAAATATAACTAGTAAAATTATAGTAACTGTATCCATCCAATGTAACACCAGCTGAAATTTACATGGTCTACTTTACCTGTTTTACACAATCAATAGATTGTCTATATTATAAATATGCCATATTTAGTAAATATTTAGGATTAAAATGTAACGAGTTTTGAAAGCAGTCACAGAATTATTAATATATTAATATTAATATATTAATATTTAATATATTATTAAATCTAAAACTTACAGAAAAATTAAAAATGGGGTTGTTCTGAGCTGTGAAAGCATGGTGTTAGTTGAATGAGCCCACCGACACAATCTTTTGTTCCATAATATAGAGAGAACAAGAATATCTCCGGGACCGCCTTCTGCCGCACGAATCTCAGTGACTGGTTAGGTCCCACAGAGTTGGCCTTCTCCGGGTCCCATCAACTAAACAATGTCGTTTGGCGGGACCCAGGGGAAGAGCCTTCTCTGTGGCAGCCCCAACCCTCTGGAACCAGTTCCCCCTGGAGATTAGAACTGCCCCCACCCTCCTTGCCTTTCGTAAACTCCTTAAAACCCATCTCTGCCGTCAGGCATGGGGAAATTGAGAAATCTCCCCTGGGCCTATACAGTTTATGCATGGTATGTTTGTGTGTATGTTTGTTTTTAATAAGGGGTTTTTAGTTTTTTAAAAAAATTATTAGATTTGTTGTACATTGTTTTATTGTTGCTGTGAGCCGCCATGAGTGTGCGGAGAGGGGCGGCATACAAATCTAATAAATAAATAAATAAATTTTGAGGCTTGTTCAGAATCTTTGCTTGCTATAACTTAAAAATTAAATGCATACATAAAGCAAAGCTTATATTAATCTCTGTGCATGATCATGCCACCTGGCTGTTTCATTCTGTATGAATCTACAATAGTTACCATTAACTTGTTTAAATACATATTGTCTTGCCTTGGTCATGACTCTCAAGCAGACAGGCAAGTTTTAAATCATGACTAGTTTCTCGTTTATTTTTTCTGGCTGGCATAATAAAAAGTTGTGGACAGGTCATGTGATAAGCCAATTGCTCCGGTAGATGATATGGGAGGTTTTAAGACAGAGACAACTACTGGAAAGGTTTGTGCAAATGGAGAATTAAGGTAGTTGATACAACAGGATGCACTGACAACTAAAGCTACATTTTATGTTATCCAAACACAAGCATTATGCTGGTGGTGGTGAAGGTTCCACAGAATAGTAGTTACATTATCAGACGCATGCCTTAGCAAAAGACATACAATGAAATAAATTTAAATACGACTATGGTAATTGTGGGTTGGCATTTGATTAAGCAGGAAAAGAAAGACATTACCTGGCAATTATAACATGCTTTCTGAATCACATGTTTCTGAGGCTGTACATCCCTATCAATTCCCCATGATTTCACTTCAGTTCCTGAGGCGCATGCATCGGACACAACGAACTGCACCACAGCGAAAGGGCACCAGTCAGAAGGGATTTCTTGATCTGAGCCAAGTTCTAGTTTGAAAGACAAACTGTGCAGATGGTCTGGATCTTGGAAAGAAAGAGGGGAAAATATTATAGCAACCCTCTACAAAGACAGCTGGCTGAGAAAACAATCAAGCCATTGAAGTTTTTGGAAAGACTGGGTAATGCGATTCTATGGGGTAGTTAAGTAGTTTGACAGGAAACAACAATAATGAAAGGTTACTAAATGGGAATCTGTGGGAATATTTGCTCCATTCTTAAAATTTGACCTGTACCATTTTTTTTAATCAAAACATAATATGATATTAGCAGATAGAATTAAAGTTTGTTGGGCAATCATAACAAACATAGAAGTGCCCAGCATACCAAATTCTTGATATCAAAGTATTAATTCTGGAAATAGTATATTCAATATATTCTCTGTTCAAAAATAATTCAAAATATCAGCTGGAAAATATATTTACTTCATTTCCATTTCAATAAACATAATTCTCATCTTACATTAAGCTAAACATAAAACTATTCATTATTTTGAATATATTTGAAGATATACAGTAAATGTAGCTATGATCTGATAAGATTTCAAATTTATATTAGCTACCTAATAGGTACCTAATTTATATTAGCTACCTCAACAGGAGAGAACATTTTCTAGTGGAACTTGCTATTCTATTCTGTGCATATTTTTGTTTTTCAAGGCTAATGCATGTTTAGTCACTGTATTTAGAAAATACACTTGTAACTATTATGGGGAGAAGTATACTTGGATCCAACTCTTAACATATAAATATTAATAAAATATTTCCTCTAAGGACACATTGTAACATACTCTGGGGCCCTTTAAGAAGAAATGTATAAAACAAGTTTGTCAATCAACACTGGTTTTATAAAATATACAATGTTGTGATTTGGCAAGTTTTATGTTTTGCATAGGTGAATAGAATAGTTCCAAATTTGAGATTAAACAGGCAGAAGCAATTATATACATTCAAAACGTAGCCTACTTACACTAAAATGGTGTCTACTATATATTGTCCTAGTCACTAATTGTAATGGAAATATGCTAGCCACAATAAAATAGGCATGGTCTTCCACTAAATCATCTATTTTATTTACTTGGCCATTAATTCTGCTACTAATATCTTATTTCTGTCACATTACTAAACTACTGAAATAATTCAATTCTCTTTCAGCACTTTTTATTTTATAAAAAAAACATTTACTTGAGTTTTTATCTGGTAGTCTGTCAATTTTCCACACAATAGCTCTATAGGCACTTTCATACTTGGCTGTTCCAACTGAAACATGAATAACAGAGTCAGATTCAAGCTCATTTAAAGAGCCAAGACAAGTTCTTCTGTTCATTTTCGCTTTCAGGGACCGTTGTCTTTGGAGGTTCATAGTCCAAACAGTTTTGTTCCACTGCGAGGGAACAGGAAAATGAACCATTACATTCTCACAGTGTTTTGTAGGACACGAATATGATGAGGACAGGTTTATGAAAGCTTGCAGTTCGACATAAGCTCCTTGAACAACTAACAAGGCTTTGACAGAAAATGGAAAATCCAATCCATTATATTGTGTCCTATAACGCATTAGTTCTACTCTACAGCCATCTGGTGGTGTAAATTTAATGATTCTTGATTGCTCAAATTCTTGTTTCTTCACACATTGGTGAAAGTGATAGTCATTAATTTTGATCCATTTTTTCTTATTGTCTGACTCAAAATAATGTTCATCCCTCTTTTGAAGCTCCAAGTCATTTAGTGTTATAAAGCACTCAGAATTACCATTCAAAAAGTTCAATGAATAAATATGAGTTATGACAGCAGTTTCAGTTAACCTGTCTTCTGCTTTACTAATTGTCCCCCAAAAATTATCCACTATTTCTAAGATCATTTCTTGTTCTTCATAATGTCTCTTTGGTTTTGAAAAAGCAGGAAGCTTCATTAACTCTTCCTCAACTATCATTAGGAAGTCAGTGAAGTCACCGTAATCAGTTGTTCCCAATTTCAGCATCTGTTCCATCTCTGCTTCATGGACCACTTCAGTTTTAGGGTACTTCTTTTTCTCTGTATATGTCACATATTCAATTTTCACCGTATGGATTTTCCCAGAGATGTTGCAATTCTCTAACTTTGGTTCTGACAGCCTGCAAAATGGTTGCAGCTGGAATTCTTTGAAAGGCTTTTCAAGACCTTTTTCATAATACATTTGTAGGATTCCTCCTGGTAAAACCCGGAGGTAAATAGGACCCCACTGCCTTGATGACATCATATTTTTCTTCTCAGGAATCCTCAGCATGAAAGGCCAGCCATCTTTTCTCCTGCTGCTAAAGAGACTGCTTGGAATAAACGAAGAAAGGCCATCTCTAGTGCACATACACGGAACAGGCCTCAAAGCTCTTTCGGTGTTTGAAGTTTCTGTTTTCAAGTGTTCAAGCCTCTCGCAAATGTAATTGAATGAACCCTGGTTTAAGCTTTTCTGATCTAGCCAGCTTTTCTTTCCTTTAAAAGAAAAATCACTTTCAAAATCTGACTCTTTTCCATGTCCGTGAAAGCTGGACGAAGACACAGTGGATGAACTTTCTGACCAAAATGGATTGGAGAAAGCAGACTCATTTGAAACATTCTGAAAAAAGGTTTGTGAGTCTAAGAGATTTTCCAATTTCTTTGAGTTTTCCTGATGCATAACTTGTGCACCATATATTGGTTTTGCAGTAGAAAATTCTGAACTGTGCACAGGCTGAGATATTCCAAACAATTTTTGAGAAGGTGGTTCATTCAGTGAGAGATGATTATCTGACAATTCTGGAATAGGACTAAGAAAATGGCTTCCTGATTTGGGAAAGCAAGGACTGATAGGATACTCTCTGGTGGGTGTACAGAGTGGGGAATTACTGGGGGGATCAGGGCTATAGTAGTAGTCACTTATAGGAGATGAGAGAGAAGTACAGGTGGCGGAGGACAATTGGTTTGAAAACTCTTGAGTTTTAGGCAGGTTGAGTTTAAGCCCATTTGGTCTGCAAATGTTATCATTTTCTCTTGCTCTCTGTGGAGACTGGGATTCATCTTCAAAAGTAACCCAATTTGCGGTGTTTGCAGTAAACATCTTGCTGTAGAAATCTGGGAAAACTGAGCAAAAGTTTCATCTGTAATTCATCTGTTAAAAAGAAGAATAAAAAACAAGTAAGAAAAATACCTTTATATATTTATTTCAAATCAGTGTAATTTCAGGTTCAGGTTCAGTGAATTATTAGAAGTGAACACTTAATGCCATTAGACAAAAAATATCCATATTTTGTGTTTAAAAATACCAGTTATCAATAAATACATTCAATGTGCAATTGCTAAAGATGGGATGTCTAAGGAGATTCTCTGTCATCCAGGTCATTGTTGTCCCAAAGCTGCTTTTTTTTCAAGAGGCAACTGGATCTTCTGGAGGGGGGTTTGAAGACATTTTGCTTCTCATCCAAGAAGCTTCTTCAGCTCTTCTTCAGAGCTGAAGAAGCTTCTTGAATGAGAAGCAAAACATCTTCAAAGAAAAACCAGAAAGTCCAGTTGTCTCTTGGGAGAAAAAAGCACTTTGGGGGTAAAGTTTGAATGGATAAAGGAACTAGAGATTCCCATTTTGTTTAAATTCTCTTAAACATCAGTATTTTAAAATATTTAAAAATATCAAATCAGTATTTTCAATAGATCTTTGATTATGGCTTATTGTCCTCTTTATATCTGATATTGCCTCAAGGAGGAAGCAAGGCTTATAACAGTGATGCAGCACTTGGTCATAAGAATGAAACAATGAAAAATACAATAATATTATACTTAGATGTTAATTAGAATGGCTTTGTTAGAATTTTACATTTGTACGATTGTACCATTTAGTAAATAAGTACAAATGAAAAACTTTTTTGTTGTTGACTTAAAAATTCCTGATTTAAATGACTCCAATAAACCCCAATTCATTGACCTTCTGCACACACATCTGAAAATATAGTTCATAAACACAATTACCATAACAATTATTTTTAATCAATGCAAACTTTCTATTTTTTTAAGACTATAACAGTCAAATTTACAATTGTCAAAGTCCAAGCCAGGATTTTTGGAAGTTCATTAAAGAAACAAATAAGTAGTGAAAATATTACTGAATATTTTAAACAGAATATAAATAGAATAGAAAAGGATGCAGGATAACTCATACTCATATGTTTATTGTGAATGTTTGAGTTCTGCTCCTCTGCATACCATTACTTTAAGAATTCACTCTAATTATGAATATATAAGGATAATCTTACTTTTTAATGGCTGAATATTCTATGAAACATAGCAGTATACCAGTTTCCTGCCGTTTTTAATTATAATACATGATTATTTGTTTGCTGGTTTGCTGTAAATAAGTTTCTACTTTATGTAAATTGTAATAAAATATTTTGCTGTGTTTGCTATGAAATGTGAATTTTCATTTCTTTCAGCCATTAACAAAGCGAAATTGTATTCGACAGGATGATTTTATCACAAATACAAGGACATATTTTAATGTGCTCACTGTTTCTTTTCTTTTCACGTTATTCCCATATTTCTCTAAGTAGTCTAAGTTAATAGCAAGAGGAACATGCCTGAAAGCAGCTCAATCATAAATAACAATCCATTCAGGATTTTGGAAATATTATCAATCAAACAAACAAACCTTTATTGTCAAGGCACATGCGTACAATGAAATTTATTTCTACTGCTCAAACCAGATAAATGTTTCTTGTTCAAAATGTCAATTTATTGTATTCCATCTAAAAATAACTCTAAAAACGTTTGTTGTTTTTTGTTCAAAACACTCAAAACAGCTGTTCTGAGACCAAAATATTATGTACATCTTTAGCTTGTAATCTCTTGGGTTTCACAAAGCTGCTCAGTGTCAACAGGTCCTCTGAAAATGGATGGAAAATATAGCCTCAACGGGAATGGGCCAACTTGCCACTGCCAAGTCAAATTGCCATGGGACAATCTGCAGGACAAGTTAAAATTCAATTATTTAATATAAATAAAAATAAAAAATATTGTAATTTTTAATCATACTCCCCCTTCTTTTCCATCCTTTCTTTAAAGATTCTATTCCACCATTTCTTTGATATTAGTGTAAGTATGGGCCTCAGAGAGTTGTCCCACAATGAGTTGGGTGTGGCAAGTTGCCCTGTGGTGAGTTGTGCAACAAATTGGCTCTGGTGAGTTAGCTGTAGTGAGTTAGCCTGATGAGTTGGCCATGGCAAATTGTCATAGAATCTCCTCATCTACTATCAGGGAAGCTCATTTATCAGTAGTATCCAATATTATCCATTCATCAGAAGAATGGAATCTGGTAAAAAAATGGATTCTCTTTCCCTTTCAAAACATAATCTAGTGGTTTGGAAATTTAGCAGAGCATATCTGAGCAGACAAGGAAGGCAGGAAGCGAAATTCCCTACAAAAGCTGAAATTCATACACAGTGGTACCTCTACTTACGAACTGAATTCATTCCATGACCAGGTTCTTAAGTAGAAAAGTTTGTAAGAAGAAGCAATTTTTCCCATAGGAATCAATGTAAAAGCAAATAATGTGTGCGATTGGGAAAACCACAAGGAGGGTGGAGGCCCTGTTTCCTCCCAGGGGATTCCTAGAGAGGCCCCATAGAGGCTTCTCCCTGACTTTTCTGGTTATAGTTTTAGAGGCTCGGGTTTGTAAGTAGAAAATGGTCCTTGAGAAGAGACAAAACAATCTTGAACACCTAGTTCTTATCTAGAAAAGTTTGTAAGTAGAGGTGTTCTTAGGTAAAGGTACCACTGCACTCTGGAAATAGCCCTGTACTTTCAAACAGTTGTGATACTGAATTTTATTATATACAGAATATTGACTACATTGCATGATCGCAGTTATAAAATAAATAGCATGTTAGTTAATTTTTATTAATTTAAGAAAAATGTAGCAATATAAGAAAGGTGGTCTGCAGTCAGGAGTGGGTTCTGGTTTTCTTCACTGCTGGTTCACTCCTTGATGCACCACACAGGTGCACATGTGCAAAGCACACACAACTTGTGCGCATGCGCAGAAGCAAAAACCAAGATGGCACCGCCGAGAGAGAGTTGGTTCAGGGGCTTGGCAGGCCCAGGTCGCTGCTGGTTCCAGTGACTCAGGCCGCCAAGTTACTACCGGTTCCATAGAACTGGACCGAACCAGGAAGAACCCACCTCTTTCTGCACTTCATATTTATTGTTCATATGCAGTCATATTTCATTTGGTTTCCTCTGGAACATACCAGATGCATCTTGGCGATTTAATGTTAAGACTTGCAGAATCACTTCATTCTCTGCTGATTGCTTTTAAATCTGTCAGCTTCATAACATCTTTTCTTTTATACCTATGTATTAGGACATCTTGCTTTGAGTTGTTGGTAGTCATTTCAGTGTTGATGGTCATTTCAAACTAGCTACTCATTCTTAATTTGAAATGCATAAAAAGGTCATGAGATATACTTTTAATATAGGGGTGGGTTCCTCCTGGTTCACCCAAACCAGAAGCAAACCACAGAAGCAACCCACTGGTGATGTCATAATGATGTCACCAAACCAGATTGGTCAGTGCTGTCCATCTATTTTTTGTTTTTTCTTAAAAAAAATTATTTCTTTTAAAAAGTTCCTTTTGAGCATAGGCAGAAGCCGAGTTCCAGCACTGTGTATGCAGTCACCATCTTTTGGGGGGCTTTTTTTTTAAAAAAAAATTGTTAATGCGCATGCACATATGCACAAAGCACACACCCACGAGGCATGCTCACGAGGCGTGGAAGGGGCCAAACCAGCAACAAGGTAAGTTGGAACCCAACCCTGGAAGGAAACCAATATTACTGTAATAAAATGTTGGAAATATGACGGATACTGCACAAAACCTTAAAGCAGATATTTATGTTCCAGTACAAGTAGTCCTCGATGTATGACCACAGTTGAGCCCAGTTGAGTGAATCTGGCTCCCCATTGTCTTTGTTTGTCAGAAGGTTGCAAGAGGTGATCACGAAAGGTTATTATACCACTATTTCACAACTTTTTTACAGATAGACCCCAACTTACAACTACCGTATTTATTTATAGACCGCTTGAAGTTACTACCTCACTACAAAGAGTTACTTTTGACCATTTTTCATACTTACAACTGTTGCAGCATCCTCAGATTTCGTTCCTTGGTTCATACTTATGACGGTTGCAATGTCCTGGGAGCATGTGATCATCTTTTGCAACATTTGCAAGCAAAGTCAATGGGAAAATCCATGGTCACTTAACCATGCTATTAACTTAACAACTGCAATGATTCACTTAACAAATGTAAGAAAGGTTGTAAAATGAGGTAAAACTCACTTAACAAATGTTGTAGTCATAAGTTAAGAACTATTTGTACAATGGTAACTGTATTACTTATCTTTCAATCAGCAATATAGTACTGGGGATTGAAGCTAGCCAATTGTACATGTAAATCGGTTAGAGTATTTTTTTAGCAACAGTTTGCTTTGTTCCAAATACTCAAGATTCATAGGAACAGAATTCTTTTCTGTTATTAACTGAGAAAGGATTGGATGTTTATACGCATGTATTAAGTAAGAATGAAATGCCAGTCAGTTTGGAATTTCCTGTTAGTCTGATATGCATTCCAAATATTAAATTCAAATTCTGACTGCACTATGCAATGGCAGACAAACTATTTTTTTTCCTTACCACAACTATTTATACAGAGAACTAATGCCATATTTGTCATAAAAAAATAAAAGGAGAAAAACATTTCTTAAAGTAGAAACATACCATTGACTCAATTTTCCAAACAATGCACACATTTCCATTTTTTTCTCACTTTATAAATGTTGTTATCCTCAAGTAACTTATTACCATCATTAGTGTGTCTTGATTTCAAACAGCAGTGTTTTTTTACTTTAAAAGAAAATCCATCCGTACACATAATTTGATATTTTTACAACAACAGATATATTTATACTGTATATCCTTCTGAACACTACTAGAAATAGGTCAAAAATTCAGGACCACAGAATCCAAACAAAATGTAATCTAGATTTTTATCTCCACTATTTTTTTAATATAATGCTTGTAGAAATGGAATAAATAATTAGTTAAAAGCAATCAGAGAGACCCTGAGATCTACTGGATGACATGATTTAACTTGTTTAACCCAACTAATTCAATCCATAAACCACCCAGAGTTGCTGGAGATTGGCTAGCCTATAAATTTAGTAAATCTTTAGTTTAAAGCAATTTTCTTGAAAATTTGTACAGTATGTAAGCACTATACATGCATAGTGTTGTGTTTGGGACAAGTATAACCAGGAGATATAATATACAATTTAAGCTAGGGAAAAAAACATAGGAAAGAGGTAGCCATATTACTCCAGTGTTGTTTAAATATAAACAAGGAACCAACCTCAGTCTTAACAATGCTAGTTTAATAATGGTACTTCAGTTAGATGGGTAATGTCGAAGATATTTAAAATAAAGTTTGCATATATTGAAAACCAAGTTAGTATCTTTAGGAGGAGAGTTTCAAAACCCAGCAAAACTTTCCAATTTTTCCTGCTGTTTCTGAAGTTTATTTTTATTTCTTTATTCATTTTACAGTATATAGCCACACAGTTTAAAGCAGTGGCTTTGGGCAGCCAACAATGATAAAAACAGTTAAAACGCATAAAAAAAGAAATTAAATACAACTAGCAGCCAAGAGAAATAGAATCTCGCCTATAATAAGAAATGTAGAACATTATTAGACAAAATAAATACAGGTATAGCTCAATTTAGAACTACAATTGAGCCCAAAATTTATGTTGTTGAGTAAGAAATTTGTTAAGTGGGTTTGTTCCATTTTTCAACTTTTTTCGCCACATTTGTTAAATAAATCACTGTGGTTCTCAAATTTGTAACACAGTGGTTAAGTGAATCGAGTACAGTGATACCTCGTCTTACAAACTCCTCGTCATACGAACTTTCTGAGATACGAACCCGGGGTTTAAGATTTTTTTTCCTCTTCTTCCGAACTATATTCACCTTACGAACCCAAGCCGCCACCACTGGGATGCCCCGCCTTCGGACTTCTGTTGCCAGCTGAAGGCTCCCCTCGCTGGGAAACCCCACCTCCAGACTTCCATTGCCAGCAAATCGCCCATTTTTGCACTGCTGGGATTCACCTGAGGCTCCCGTCCATGGGAAACCTCACCTCCGGACTTCCGTGTTTTTGTGATGCTGCAGGGGAATCCCAGCAGCGCAAAAATGGGCGCTTCGCTGGCAATGGAAGTCCGGAGGTGGGGTTTCCCAGTGAGGGGAGCCTCAGCGAAATTGCAGCATTGCAAAAACACGGAAGTCCGGAGGTGGAGCACTTTGGCTGGCAAAAGGTGTGAGATTTGGGCTTCCATGCATTAATCGCTTTTCCATTGATTCCTATGAGAAACATTGTTTCGTGTTACGAACTTTTCACCTGAATAACCTCATCCTGGAACCAATTAAGTTTGTAAGACAAGGTATCACTGTATCCCGATTGACTCGAAGGGCTGATTCCAGGGTGCTACAACCGTCATAAATATGAATCAGTTGTCAAGCATCCAAATGTAAATCATGTGACCTGCATCTGACTATGAAAATTGTCACTTTTTCAACGCTGCTGTAATTTTGGACAGTCATTAAATGAACTGTTGCAAGTTGAGGACTACCTGTATAGCAACATAACTGCTTAAATTGCACAGTATAAGCAAAAACTCAATGACCTTTGGGGCCCCTTTCAACTCTAACAATAAATAAATAAATAGCTTGAGGGCTTTTTGATCCTAATTCAACCACTGAAATGAGAAAAAGAGGGTCCATAAATCCAGAGAACTTGCCTTAGGCTTTATCCTCATTTCCAAAAACATTTTCCTTAATACTGTATATTATGTTAATTATATTTGTATAATTATGTGTGTGTGGCTATATGTAATTATATAATAATTACATTAGTGTAATATAACATAAAAGTATAAGCAAACACTTTATAAACATGTTCAAGCTGGCTTCAGAAGGGATTGTGGCACTTGTGATCATACTGCAAATGTATATTAGATCATAGAAAAAAATCTCAAAAATATTAAATGAATATCTATATCTATTAAAGCCTACTGGCTACAAGAAAGCCTTCAATTTGGTCAATCATGACAACTGTGGAGAGTTGGGAGTGCCAATACACCGGCTCAGGCTGATGCAGTAGCTGTGCAAAAATCAGGAAGCCACCGTGTAAACTGGTACGGGCCACTCTATAGCTCTGGTAGGGAAAATAGAGCTGCACGCGCAGCTCCAACTGACCGGCATGCGGGTGTGTGCAGATTTTGCCAAATTTTTGTGGTTTTTTGCTTCTGCGCATGCACAGAAACAAAGAAAGTGCTGAAAATCAGTAAATTCTCAAATGCGCGAGCATCTTCGTGTGAGATTCTGTTTCCTGTGCATGCGCTGAAGTCAAATCTTATGCACACAATCTACATACATACATACATACATACATACATACATACATACATACATATTCAACCTATATTCTGAAGTGATCAAGATGAATCTGAAGAATCAAAAGTTGAATTGGAGGGATATAGTTGACATGCTGATGATACAACTTTCTTCTGAGAAAACAAAGTAGGTATGAAACATCTCATTACAAAACAAAAGCAAAACAAATCTAGCCTCTTTTTGAACATCAAGATCATCAAATTCATGACCATTGTGAGGAATGGAAATGTCAAAATAAAAATTAATGATGAAGAGATCAAATGTGTGCAAAAATTCATTTCCCTAGGATTACATGTTGATCAAAGTAAATCATCGAATCATGCTGGGTCACACAGCAATAAGCATAGATTTAGTGGAGGAAAGAAGTACATGAGCCTGGCAACTAAATGGAGATTACTTCACACTGTTGTATTCCCCGTTAGTCTCAGGACTATGAAAAAACTGGACAGGAGAAATATTGATTTGTTCAGGCTGTGATGTTGAAGAAGATTCCTACGCATACCTTGAACAGCAAAAATGGCAAACAACCAGGTACTGGAGCATATAAAGCCAAACATATTGCTGAAAGGCAGAATTACAAAATCCTACCTTTCTTATTTTGGCCATTTCATGGGCTGAAAGCAGGGGTGGGCTGCTGCCCAGACGGGGAGAAACGCAGTGGGGTAGCAAAAATGGAGCTCTACCCCAGATCACCCAATTTGCACTGAAAGATGAAAGAAAATACAGGGCGTCCTGCATAAGCCACGCCCACAGTGTGGTAGTAAAAATTTTGGTAGCCCTTCCCTGGCTGAAAGTCACTGAAAAAGGCAGTTATGCTTATAATGGTCAGTGGTAAAAGGAAACTATAAAAAAACATAGTGGATAGATGCCATCACAGCCAACACCAGTTTCAGGAGAAAAAAACTAAAAAAATCTGTACAAATTCAGAAAATGTGGAAAGGGTTGGTCCATATCAGATACAACTGAACAGATACCATCTTCATCATGATCATATATAAACATTCCTGAGGATTATTTGTGAAAATATATCTGCCTAGTTCTTGCCTCATCCACAACTTGTAAGAGCTACAGGAAAAGCAATACAGTGTTCCCTCGATTTTCGCGGGTTCAAACTTCACAAATAGCCTATACCACGGTTTTTCAAAAAATATTAATTAAAAAATACTTCGTGATTTTTTTTCTATACCAGTTTTTCCCGCCCAATGATGTCATACGTCATCGCCAAACTAATAATTTTTGCAAATAAATAACAAAAAATAATTGTTATTGTTAATAAATAATTATGTTTATAAATATCAGGATCACTGTTTTATTCAATGGTGAGTACTAGTAATAATGGTGAGTAAATGGTTGTTAAGGGAATGGGAAATGGTAATTTAGGAGTTTAAAGTGTTAAAGGATGGCTTGTGATACTGTCCATAACCTAAAATGGTGTATTTACTTCCGCATCTCTACTTCGCGGAAATTCGACTTTCGTGAGCGGTCTCGGAACGCATCCCCCGTGAAAATTGAGGGAACACTGTACTGTATAGAGATAGTAATAGCTTTAGCATTTAGATTTATATACCGCTTCATAGTGCTTTACAGCCCTTTCTAAGTGGTTTACAGAGAGTAAGCATATTGCCCCCAACAATATGGGCCCTCATTTTACCAACCTTGGGAGGATGGAAGGTTGAGTTAACCTTGAGCCTACTGAGATTCAATCTGCCAAACTGCTGGCAGCCAGTGATCAGCAGAAGTAGCTTACAGTACTGCACTCTAACCACTGTACCACCGATAGTCATCAATTTATGACTTGTCGCTTAGCAACTGTTTGAAGTTATGGATGTACTTTGGGGCTAATTACAAAACAGATATAAAGTTCTAATGGTCACCCATCCTACAGTCACTTGTTTAAACTTCAGGTGCTTGGCAACACAATCATTTGCAGCATCCTGTAGTCACATGACACTGAGCTTCTGACAAGGCCAAACTAACTGTGCCAAGTTGAAGAAGTTTCTTGGATGAGAAATGAAAGAAAAGCCAGAAAGTTCAATTGCGTCTTGAAAAAGGATGACCTGGATGATTGAGAATCTCCATAGACATTTACAGTAACTACCTGCATTTACTTTCTAATCTGATTCAGAAATCAGACACTTCCCTTTTTGAAAATTACAATTTAAAAGATATTTCCTACACATATTTCTCTAAAACCTCTACCTTCACAACAGTTTATATTTCATTTTACTATTATACTTAATAAAATGAAATGTTAATGAATTTCACACATAGCACAAAAATCTTTCTTAGATATTACACGTCTATACAGTTTACATTGGCAAAAGTTATGTGAATTTGATTTTCTTGGCTCTTTTGTGGTTTTTGCCCAGATACTTGCATAATAAGTACTGGGAAGAAAATATAGGTTTTCTAGCCAGCCCAATGTTTTGCCAAGCACCACTTCAAGGCATGATGGGCTGAAAAACATCATGTATTTGTCAGATAGCAAAGCTACCATTAACCTTTGGGGAAAGGCTGCCACAAACACTGAAAAGCAGAAATAAATATCAGTACTGTAATTCAAAAACCCAAGCAGTACCTAATAATAAGGCTGATTTAAAAACAAGGAAATTGGCAACTGCGTAGGAATGTTGAACAGCAAGCAAAATACAGTCATTTTTTCCAACCATTTTCCAACCCTTGTGACTGCTTTAACCACAAGAAATCATGTCTGACAATAGAAAATTGTCAAAAGAAAATACTTTCAATTTCAGCAATTTGCAAAAACAAAATGAAAAAAAGACCCTTTAACTCAGGCCTTCGTCTTCTCATTAGCAAAACAAACATTCTCCATTATTATTGTATCAAGAATTAACTAACATTTAATCAATGAAGGCTATCATGATGCATTTGAAGAACATGAAATTTTAGAACCTCTTTTTTCTGCAGCATTTTTCGTAGCCGCTATGTTTCTACAAAACTTTGCAATGGCATCAACTACGTTGTGGTTTGGTTATTTGTGCCAGTTGAGAATTTAGGCCCAAAATTTGTAACCTGATCGTCAGAAATTGGCTTTGTATATCCACAACATTGTTTCCTCACCAGCCCAGCCTAGCCCAACAACATCTTATCATTTTCGATGAGACAGAATAAAACTAAGTCTAAATGTTTGCCTACTACAATAATACTAATAATAATAATTTATTAGATTTGTATGCCGCCCATCTCCATAGACTCGGAGCGGCTCACAACAAAACAACAGTGTAACAAATCTAATATTAAAAACATCTAAAACCCAACATTAAAACCATACAACACAATCATACCATGCGTAAACTCTATAAGCCTGGAGGAATCTCAATTCCCCCATGCCTGGTGACATAGGTGGGTCTGTAGCAACTTACAAAAGGCAAGGAGGGTGGACACAGTTCTAATCTCCGGGGGGGAGCTAGTTCCCGAGGGCAAGGGCCATCACGGAGAAGGCTCTTCCCCTGGGGCCTGCCAGACGACATCGTTTAGTCGATGGGACCCGGAGAAGGCCAACTCTGTGGGACCTTATTGGTCGCTGGGATTTGTGAGGCAGAAGACAGTTCTGAATTGTGACCAATTGGCAGCCAGTGGAGTGCAGCCAGTACAACTTATATAAATCACATTTTAAAAAAATAAATGTAGGATATCATTGAATTCATAATGTAATCAAGAGCAGTGCAATATTTCAATTAAAATTGAATTGATTTACTCTAATTGGATCTGCCTTTGCTTCACTAGAAGATTATTCATGGTAATATTTAATATTTAATATTTAATCTTGCAACCAAAACTACTCCCACAAATGTCTTACCTTGTTTCACTAGAACAGAGTTCTTTTAAAAAAAAATCCTCCTATTATGGTTAATAAATGGAATTTACAGTAATATCATATTTATCATATTTCTAACTATTAAGTATTGGAGGGGAACAGATTGCACACACTTCTTACACTTGGGGCTGGAAGAAAAATTCGCAAAATTTTATTTCCCAATAGACTTTTGTGTTGTTTTCTGCATTATTGGGTCCCCTTCTCCCTCCCCACAAAATAATTGTTTCTTATGAACAGTCCCTCTTTGCAACCTAAATCATGCATTCTCTTTAATTACCCAGATTATTCCTTCATCTAGATCAAAGGTGGGGAACTATGGCCCCTTTATGACTAACAGACTTCAACTCCCAGAATTCCTGAGCCACCCCTGATCTAGATAAAAAATACAACATGCAAAGTTAAGAGCTAAACTGAGAAAGAGTTTTTTCCAATCCATCAATATTTCAAATATCCTATCCATCTTTGAATCTATCCATGCCTAAAGGAATAGATATTTATTTTATTTAAAAGACTAGTGTGAAACTATACACATACATGCACACACATGCACAAGCATCAAACAAAAGGTAAAAACAGAAAACTATAAAAACAGAAATCTGGCACCACAACCAATTCCCATCAATACAGCCAGCACTGGCATCTTCAGGCTCCAACTCATCCTGTTTGAGTAGTTAGGGGAAGTACCGGATCTTTATAACTTTCTAGAAGGTCAAGCATGTGAGTGGCCACCAGAACATAAGGGGAAGAATTCCATAGAGCAAAGACTGCCTTAGAAAAACAATAATATAATAATAATTTATTAGATTTGTATGCCGCCCCTCTCCGAAGACTTGGGGAGGCTCACAAAAAGCATGCTTCATGGGTCCCAATAGATGGCAAAAAATTGTGGAATGGGACCTGGAGCATGTTTGAACTGGTGCAACAAGCAGATACCCTCAGGGAGTTTTTCAAATAACCTGGCACCATGCCATGTAGAATTTAAAGATGATAACCAGCAACGCTCCATTTCCAAACCAGTTGCTAAGTTCAAGGTGGTCTTCAAGGGCAGCCCCATGGACAGCAGGCTGAAGTAGTCAGCCAAGTAGCCAAGAAACAAATGACCATGAACAAGATTTCCTGGTAGGAGATCTCCCAAAATTGTCCAACCCTTTAGTCCAGTATTGTTTCCTCCATCCAGAGTATAAAATAACACAACAGCAGCCATGGAAGGTCAAAAACAGACTATTGCATCTTGCCAGGGTTGAGCCAAACTCAATCCTTCTGCACCCAGACCTTCACAACTTCAGGCACTGGGTCCGCAACTACAACAATATCAACTCGTCAGCCCAGGGTGCAGATATATAACTGATATTATCACCATCTAGCACTGATTCAGTAATTCTCTGCAGGGATGATGTCTAGGCGTTTCTGTGCTAATTGATGAGGTTAGGAATCAGAAATATTTTTAAAACTGAAGACATTCTTGGACTAGAAATACATTTTGCTAATATTTTTTAAAATTCCTAGGCACCAGATCAAATTCTCTCTAACTTCTTCAAAGTAGCATCTTTTAAAACAAAAAAACAGAAAACAAAAGGCACTCATTGTAAACATGCAGTATTTGACGTACAAGCATTTCGCTATTGAAAGAACAACAAAATCTAAAGAAAAACAAGGAATGCTGTATGCATTTTGCATAACTATATAAATTATAGACTGGTCCAGTACTTTTTTGTGAATAGCTACATCCCCTTGGCAGCCATTTTGTGAAAACCATGCCCTTATGGCAGTTATTTTATGTTAATGCCACTGAAAATTTTCCAGAATTTTCCATTTTTAATAAGTGGGATCAGGATATAATTTTTCATGTTACAGTGACATTGATAAACATTACTTTTGGACTACAGCCATTTTATCTTTCTGATCTGAAGCATGGAAACAAAAATCCAGAAGGCAACAAGATGTCCTCCAGATGTTCTGGACTACAATTTTCAAACCCCAACTGTCCAGAATGTCAAGTCTTATGGAACTCTTCTTCAAAACACACAAAGGGAATCAGATTGCGTAAACTGCTCCACTTACAGTCTTATCTTTTCATTCTTAGGATGAAATTCTGCCAATATTAGGAGAGTTGGTGAATAATAAGAACTAGTAATGCCAGATGTTCTATAGAGTTAACTGAAAATAAGAATGTTCAGGAACCAAGAAAGTTAGGAAACCGGAATCAACAAGCTGGTCATTTTACAGAGAAATAACTAGTTAAAGTTGCATCTATCCCTCCCATTTACAAATATGACCATTCTGGTGAATGGAAAGAATTAGATGTACATCCTGAATGAAAGAAGGATTTAAGTCAGTATTTTCAAACTTTAAGATGTGTGGACTTCAACTCCCAGAATTCCCCCGCAAGCATGTTGGAAAATTCTGACTTTTAAGTTAAGGGGGATTTTTCCAAAGGAATCCGAGGCGACCAAGCCCAGAGGGGGGGAAAGTGCTACTTTGTAAAGCAGCAGAGCAGTTTCTAGGAAGTCCTCTCCCCCGCGTACTCTTTGAAAGCTGGGCTGGTCCCCGCGGTCCTTCAGCCCGGACGTGGGCGCCGCCACAGTTTCTGGACCCCGGAGCGCATTTAAATCAAGAGCCAACCAAACGCCATTCCCAAGGCTAAACCGGCTCCGGGGCAATGTTAATGCAAGATAGAGATGAAAAGGGAAAACAGCACAAGGTTTTTTCCCCCTCACGGGCGTGCATAAGTGCACCTTTGTGCTTACTGTTCCTGTCCTAATGTCTTTTTTTTATCTTTTCTATCTCTACTTTATACTTATGTTAAACATACTACAATACAATACTATATTTGTATGACAAATAAAATAAAATAAAAAATAAATTTTCCACAACAAATGCCCCCCCCACACACACACACATACTACCTTGAAGGAGAGACACACTAACACTCCAGTTTGTCCAGTTTAGTTGCCTCTTTCTCTCCCCCGCATTGACAGACGCACAAACGGCGCATCTTGCGCCCCCTTCTTACCGGCCTGAGCGTTGAATCCTCAAATTGCGGGGGGAGGGAGGGGGGCGGGAAAGCGGGAGAGCTTCTTGCCGGCGAAAGAAGCGAAGGGAAAGGAAGAGGAGGGGGGAGTCTGAGGGCTGCCTCCTTCACTTCCTCACCAGCCTGGCCCCGGTCCCAAACTCCGGCAACGCTCGGGCACCAGCGAGTGGGATCCCGCGCCCGCCGACCTCCCCTCCTCCGGGCAACCTGTCCCTCGCCTCCCCCGCAATTCGTAACTGACGACGACGGAGCCTCGCTGCTCCTCCCCGGCAAAGGGCGAGCCGAGCGCGTTCCGCTAACCCCCGCGGGGCATCTTTAATCGACGTGGAGGAAGGCCAGGCTGGGCGAAGAGGAGGGTACCGGCTAAACCCCGCCTGGCTTGTTTGGGTCTCCATTCCCTGCGCAGGCGCGGTAACTTTCAGCCGCGTGGAAAGGATAACAAGCGGAGCGAGGGGGTGAATCTCTTGGGAGGGGGCAGGAGGAGGAGGAGAGGAGGGTTGGACCAGTGAAGGGCTACCAAAATTTTTACTACCACACTGTGGGCATGGCTTATGCATTCTTAAATCCAAACATCAGCACCCCATCTTCCTTTTCCCCCAAGATTTTAATTATCAGGAAGTCCCATTTAGCCCAAATGATCTTTATTTCCAGAGCAATAGGCGGAAGAGTGCAGTCCAAATTGTTTATGGAAACTGATTTTTAAAAAGTTGGACAAGTTCTAGCTATGTTCTGTCATTTTAAATAATCAGAATTTATTTTAAAGAAAATACATGCATACAACTAGAAGGGATTCGATAAAGGGACTAGAAACCAAACCATACGAGGAAAGGTTCAGGGGGGACATGATAGCAGTCTACAAATACTTGAGGGGCTGCCACAGTGCGGAGGGGGTCATACTGTTTTCCAAAGCACCAGAGAGCCAAACAAAGAGCAACAGATGGAAACTGACCAAGGAGAGATTCAATCTAGAAATAAGAACTTTCTGATGGTGAGATCAATCAACTAGTGGAATGGCCTGCCTGCAGAGGTCGTGAATGCCCCAACACTGGAGACCTTCAAGAAGAGACTGGACTGCCATATGTCTGGGATGGCATAAGGTCTCCTGTACCAGCAGGAAGTTGGTCCAGAAGACCCACAGGGTCCCTTCCAACACAAACTATATATGGTATATAAAAAAACTCTTACAAAGCCTCAGTCTCTCAAAAATTTGCCTATCTGACTGACATACACAAACAAACATTGGAGCATAATTGATTTTCTCCCTTTTAATTTTTTTCTTACAGTAAACTACCACTTTCTTTGATAAAGAGACCTTCTGTTAAACTTCAAAGGTTAACAGCATTGCCAAAAAAGCATTAAGAATTGTAAACCTAATCTTAGGTAGCTTCTTCCCTAGAAACACTGATTTATTAACCAGAGCATACAAAACATTTGTGGGACCTATTCTAGAATACAGCTCACCTGTATGGAATCCACACTGCATATCAGACATTAATACAATTGAAGGAGTCCAGAAATATTTCACAAGAAGAGTCCTTCACTCTTCCTCGGGTAATAAATTACCCTACTCCTCCAAACTTCAAATACTACATCTCGAAAATTTACAACTATGTCCTCTCCGAACTGATTTAACTGTTGTTCATAAAATCTTACATCATAATGTACTCCCTGTTAGTGACTTCTTCATGTTTAACAACACAAGAGCGTGTAATAGATACAAACTGAATGTAAATCGTTCCAAACTTGACTGCAGAAAATACGATATCAGCAATAGGGTGGTCACCGCCTGGAACTCATTACCTGACTCTGTTATTGTTTCCCCCAACCCCAAAATCTTCAACCTTACATTATCTACAATTGACCTCTCCTCTTTTCTAAGAGGTCTGTAAGGGGCGTGCATAAGTGCACTTTTGTGCCTAATGTCCCTGTCCTACTGTCTTATTATCTTTTCTATTACTACGTTCTACTTATGTTATGTTAACATATACTATAATACTATACTATAATAATAATAATAATAATAATAATAATAATAATAATAATAATAGATAAAGTGGTGGCAGGTTTTAAGTCTTAACAATTTAGCTGCTTCTTACAAGGTGACCAAGTTTACTGGGTTTTTTTGTCAATTTAATGGCCTCTCCAGCTTCTAACTTTCCTTATTGCAGAAAGGGGGACATTGGGGTAAACACACATACACACCCTTTCCTCATAATGGATTTCCATCTCACTGCTATCACTCCCATTCCACACGGCTGAAGCCAATCCAATCCAAGGTGTTCTAGCATGAAGTATTTTCATTGAAAAATGCAAGCCAATCTACGATCCTATTTCAACAAAAAGTAAACCTTTCTCCAATCTCTGTGTTATGGAAAACCAGTATAGTGCAGTATTGTCTCATATTAAATTAGACAGGGCAACAGATTAGAAAAAACTATTATCTGCTAATCAAAGTTTTGGAAAACTGTCATTAACATTGTCATTTTCAGTTTTTAGTTTTTTTATCCCAATACAGTAACAAATTACAAAAAAAATAAAATTTAAATGTGTTCTTATCCCAACAGTTGAAGTATACAAATAAATTGAATAAATAAATACAGTACTCCACTGGCTTGTCAACATATCTTCGTTAATTAATGTAGTCCTTAAATGTTGCAAAAATAATTTAACTGGATCAAATTCCTTTCATATCCAGACATAGTGGCTTTTCTGTTCTCATTTACAATCTCAAATTCCAAGCTGAGATAGAAGCAAAAATGGATTTCTAGAAGCTTCCGCTTCTTTGTCCAGATAAGAAAAGCAGACACTTTTGAGCCATTGCAGGACACTCAAATTGACAAGAGATTCAGCATTGTGAAAGAAACATTGTGCACTTTAAAAATGTGTAAGGTTCATATCTTCTTCCTAATAAGTACATGGAGAACATGGGTGATGCTCCAGTGAGCTTATTTTTTTATATCTTAATTCTTAATAGCACAATAGGTTTAAGCGCATTAATAGCGGCTTAAGTAATTTCAGGAGTTGATAAGAGTAATGGGTTTATTGGACTGTGCTAATAGTTTTGGGATATACACGGTACACTGATATTGTGTGAATGAATGCCAAATCCAAGTGTTTCATATATATTAAATATATAAAAGATCGCACAGACTGACTACAAGCATAGACATGATACTGTGGCACAGATGATCCACTGGAACTTGTGCCGGAACTACCATTTACCAGTGGCAAAGAACTGGTGGGATCATAAGCCCGAAAAAGTGGTCAAAAATGAGCAAGCCAAACTACTGTGGGACTTCCGACTTCAGAATGACCGAATTCTGAAGCATAACACACCAGACTTCCTGATTGTGGAGAAAAAGAAAGTATGGATCACCGACATCACAATCCCAGGGGACAGCAGAATTGAGAAGCAGCTAGAGAAATTAGTGAAATACGAAGATATAAAAATCGAGCTGCAACAACTCTGGCATAAGCCAGTGAAAGTGATTCCAGTGGTACTTGGCACACTGGGCGCAGTGCCAAAGGATCTCAGAGGACATTTGAAAACCATCGGAATTGACAAACTCTCCATCTGTCAATTGCAAAAGGCCGCTTTACTGGGATCGGCAAACATAATTCGCCGCTACATCACGCAGTCCTAGGTGCTTGGTAAGTGCCCGACTGGTGATGAAATACGAAATCCAGCATAGTGATCTCGTTTGCTGTGTTGTATTGAAATAATAATAATAATAATAATAATAACAACAACAACAACAACTTTCTGCCAAATTGTTTGGAAAATCTTCAACCAACCAACCAGATCAGAGGTGGGGGTCTAACTTACCTTACTGTGGGTTCACTTCCTCCAATGTTACATGGCTGCATGCTTTGCACAGTGGCAAAAAGTTTTTTTAAAAGCAGATAACAAGATGTTGGTGCATGCGGTCCCAATAACTCAGCTTCTGTGCATGCAAAAAATCAATTTAAAAGAATTCCCCCCAAAAGATGGTGCTTTCATGGACTGGTACCGACAGAACCAGCTCTGTGACATCACCAATGGTTTGCTACCAGTTCTGTAAAACAGATGCAACCGGGAGGAACCCACCTCTGAAGCAAATCCATTAGGCAGCTCAGGGAGACCTTGCTAATTGGCTCTATCATTTGGAAAATCCACAGGTCTCACTAAACCATAGTTTAGGAAGTGATCTGGATGAAAATGATCAAAGACAATGTCTTCCACTTTCAGATATGCTATTTGCTGCAAAGCAGTAGGCACCCATTTTGTTTCAAAGGCATTCAAGAGCTTTAACATTTGAAGAGCAAAACCTATCCTTGAAGAGCCAGTGTGGTGTGGTGATCAAGATGTGGACTAGAAACTAGGCGACTGAGTTGTTGTAGTCCCACCTTATGCATGAAAGCCTGTTGGGTGACTTTCGGCCAGCCACTTTCACTCACTTCAACCCTCTTCATAGGATTGTTATTGTACAGAAAACAGGAGACCGGTTATTATATACTGCTCAAAAAAATAAAGGGAACACTTAAACAACACAATATAACTCCAAGTAAATCAAACTTCTGTGAAATCAAACTGTCCACTTAGGAAGCAACACTGATTGACAATCAATTTCACATGCTGTTGTGCACATTCAACTTTGTACAGAACCAAGTATTCAGTGAGAATATTTCATTCATTCAGATCTACGTGTTATTTGAGTATTCCCTTCATTTTTTGAGCAGTATATATTAAGGCGAGATAAGTCAAATACATAAATACATTTTCACCTCTTAGCATCCCTCCAAATTTTCTTCCCCAAATCTTAAAAAATAAACAAAGTTGCTATTCCAGAAAGTTTTATAGGGTGCTTGTGGTCCACCAAATTGACTTGTGGAGTCATAAGATCTGTGACCCAGCTATTGTAGAAAATAAATGAAGGATAAAACAAGCAATGACTCGCCATGACAAATAAAGAAAACATAGATAGATAGATGGATGGATGGATGGATGGATGGATGGATGGATGGATGGATGGATAGATAGATAGATAGATAGATAGATAACTAGATAGATAGATAGATAGATAGATAGATAGATAGATAGATAGATAGATAGATAGATAGATAGATAGATAGATAGATAGATAACTAGATAGATAGATAGATAGATAGATAGATAGATAGATAGATAGATAGATAGATAGATAGATAGATAGATAGATAGATAGATAGATAGGTCAGCAGTTGGGAGGTTAACGGAGCTCTGAGCACTTGCGACTGTACCATCCTGACCAATAATGCCCTCAGAAACTAATTGAAGCAGATGAAAGATCATTCACACTAATACGGCTATGTTTGTGTTTAGCCACAAAACTAAACATAAAAGTGCATCCCGGCTAAAAAAAAATCTACTTTTTCTAGGACATGAGCAAATAAGAGGATTGTTTCCCTGCATAAATATGCATAAGAAAGGATTAAGCAAATATATACTTCAACATGAGAAGCCCTAACAATGCCACTGCTTTGTGATTGATTTTCATATACAGTATTATGGGCTTGTTTATGCTACTTTTAGCTAACCTATTTTATATCATTCTAAGTAAATTCAGAAAAACAAAAATCAAGAAAGAAATAAACTAAGTAGCAATAGACATGCCCCCCGCCCAAAAGACCTTTGGAGATATGTACTAAAATGTTTCAGACTTTACATATTTCATGAATTATTTCACAGTATTGTATAAAACATTTGATTATAACTCTAAACCAAAGCTTCCCAGGTTCAATTTCTATATAGAAATGAACAAGAAATAAAACAAGTCAGCTGGCAGTAAATAAAATAGTTCCCAAACTGCAGATGTGGATATTGGATGCCTTAATGTAGGATGAACAATATTAAATAGGTAAGAGTGGGTAAAAACAGAGAAAGGGCCAATTCAGAAATTGCTGCAATATATTTTGCCCTTTAAAAACACAAAGAATACGTCGTTCATTGGTATTAAAAAAAAAAACCTGCAAATGTAAATCAGCATACTATAAAATTGTGAGCAGTTTTTTCCTCTATGCACGTTCTTTTCATTAATCTTCCTTTACCAGATGTTTTCTTTTTACCCAGCCCCCTTTAAACAGCTGCCTTATTATCTTAAAGGCTGAGAAAGAGATAACAGAAGGATTTCAGGAATCAACAACATAATATGAAAATAGCCAAGGTCACGTCAGCTAGTCCTTTTAAAATCCATTCTCTTAGATTGTATTTCAATCTAAATAAATCTTATGGATTTTCTAGACAGTTTGGGGTGATTCAAGGGTAATTCCCTTTTTACAAGTATCAGTTTAACATTTTTTTTTTGGGGGGGGGGGACACATTATTTTCTTCAATGCATAAAATCCTCCATGTTTCCATTAGTCAAGATTTTTAATATTTGTTCCAGTCACTGTAGTACAGATATATTCTTAAAAAAACATAGAACATGAGATACAAACTTACTCAAGACAGTGTTGTTCAATATTACATCGATTGTGAAATTGTGGACCACTACCACCCTTCAAAAACATCTAAAGGGAATATTTAACTGGCAGTGTATTTATTTTACATTCATAAAGCACATTGATGTAGTTAATAGAGTGGAGTAACCTGATGGTAGAACAACTGTTTCTTATAGATTAGTAGAATTAATACAGCAGTGAATGTTTCTAGTAATTCCTGGTTTGAGGGAACCCTTGCAAAAAGAAAAAGTGAATGGAAATATTTGTATATTTAGATGGCAATTTTAAATTCCATAGAGCAATTAACCAAGGATTGATTCAGACTCTAATAGGGCCAGATCAGACTTTTAGAAGTCTGCTAGGATATGAAAACAAATATCTCTATGAAAGAAGTAGTGTGAATCTCAAGATTCAAGCCACCATTCTCAAGAGGACTTTAACAGGATAGGGAAAATAACAAACTCTGATGTAAAAATGTAGGCAGAGCTGCAAACAAATCCCCAAATCACTGCACTGAACCTCTTGGAGTGTATTCTTGATTCATCAAATTCCACAACAGTCCTTCTGTACACACATTTTACTAATTCAGTAACTTATTATATCTTATCTTATCTACCAGCCTTTATCTGATGACCTTTTCAGTGTTTTTCCTCTGGATGATTTCGTAGTAATCACTTTTGTGTGAAAAATAAGTAAGATAAACAAAAATAAGAGAAAGGTCCATCACAATTTTACAATCCTTCTCTGGCCCTCTTTCTCTCCTTCATTTCAAAAGACAACTATTGTACATATTCAGTTGTTCATTACAATTAGTAGGAACTTGTATTAGTCACATTGTATTGAATGTTTCAGTATAAGCATTTGAGGCTTCCTCTCTTAGAAAATCTAAAGTCATTAGAAGACATACTACAATAATTGTACAGTTGGACAATGCCAAAAAAAGTCTTGATGTATCTGGTTTTGTTGGTTATTTCTTGTAAACAAAAATGAATGAGCAGGAATGAAGGAAAAGACAACTACTGCATTGATGCCCAGTATGCATGAAAATCCACAAGTGAAGAAGTTTGTAGATGGAAATTAAAACTTATCCAAAGTGTATGATAGAAAATTATGGTTAAGGTCTATGCATGCTATCCATACAATATTCATATTCCAGCCCGCATTTCATTTTCCAGCCCGCAGACCACACCAAGTTCAGTTTAGATTTTGCTGGATAACAAAGCCAGTGTGGTTTCAATTTTATGCATAACATCAAAGCCTAAACTGAATTATAGCCATATCCAGGCAACAGGTGATTTGACCAACTGAAATCCAGTCCCAGCATCGATGTTTTCTCCGCAGCAGCATAATTGTAAACACAGTTAGTCCACCAATACTATCGACTTTTGTTCTTCTTGGAATTTCCCTAGATCAAAGAAAAAACACATGATAATTTTTAAAAATGACAGAATACTGCTGTATAACTAAATTGGATTCTGTACTTCCAGGTTTTAGATGGCAACAATTATGCATGGATTCTTTTAAAGTTTTTAAATAATTTTTAAAATTAATTTTTCCAAGAAGCTGGCCTTAGGGGGGGAAAAAATCACCATTACAAAAGCCACAGGTTTAAGTTTTAGTTACAAGCCAGATTTTGGAACTTGCGAATTTAGCAAGGAAGTACCAGATTCCATACATGAAGACTGCTGAGAAGACAACTGATATGGCAGCAAAATCAGATTCATATTACAAATTTGCTAGTGCATTTTCTAGCTAGTCAACTGGTAATTTTTTTTAGTTATGTTAAGTGACATTATTAAATGGTTGCAATTTTATTTCAAAAATTGTTTAGCGCAGAAGCCTATTATAAGCAAACATATAAACAAACAAACAAATAAATAAGCTATTATTTAACACATTTCAGAAATGAAGCTTTGCTCACAAGACGCTGACTATCTGGAAAAAGGGGAAGTCTTTTCATTAATGAGGAATTATAAAATGAGGGTTTGGAAACTAAATTAATTACTTTCTTCAAGAATTTCACAGTACTGATTTACAAATCAGTGTATGGTTGCTTGATTTCATGTCATACTTAATTTGAATGTAAGATTATACATTATACATGCTATGTAAATTTTCAGGAAGCCTTCTGTTAATAAAAGTAGTAAGTACCAGTAATTTTAAAATTAGAAGGCAGAAATTTTATTCAGACCTGAAGGGTTATAATTAGCCTTTCCATAATAAAACTGCTTGCATGTTTTCTCATTTATGTCTCATCAAATTAACTCACAATATCACCATGCCTGAGCAGACAATGGATTCATTTCAGCCCAGAAAAACTAGGTTCAAAGTTCAAAGTTTAAGATAGAGACTTTATTATCAGAATTCCTTCTAAATGGAGAGGTCAAGGAGTGAGCCTAAAATCATCTAACTGTGCTATGGCTCACAATTTCAAAGCTCAATAAAGTCTTTGTCCACTCACTCAAAAAAGTGCTTTCTCTATTTCTCTTATTTCAGTCCTTTGCACTTGCTACTCCTAGGTATAAGTCAATTTCTTCACTTATTCATCTTCTCAAAACATGTATCTTTAAACTTTTCTTCATGTCATCTTAATTTATTGGCTTGTTTTGTGCTATCCATCCTGTTACCCTTTATTCCAAAAATGATATCTCTTTCCTGATCACATCTAAACACTTAGTGTAGAATATATTCCTTCTGAACGAAACTTGCACCTTGTACACCTTGGACATAATTAAACATTAAACTACAGACCATCTTAGAAACATAGAAGTCTGCCGGCAGAAAAAGACCTTATGGTCTATCTAGTCTGCCTTATACTATTTTCTGTATTTTATCTTAGGATGGATATATGTTTATCCCAGGCATGTTTAAATTCAGTTATCTACCACGTCTGCTGGAAGTTTGTTCCAAGGATCTACTACTCTTTCAGTAAAATAATATTTTCTCATGTTGCTTTTGATCTTTCCCCCAACTAACTTCAGATTGTGTCCCCTTGTTCTTGTGTTCACTTTATTACCAAATCAAAACTCTCAAGCTTATTTTGCATAATTTACAGACCAGACTCTATAGTGTACTCATCTGTTTATCTTCCTTGTGAGGCCTAAGGGTTAGGGTTTCCACATATCATTAAGTTAAACACCCAGAAATGCACAGAACAATGCAACACTCCAACAAATTGCACAAGAAACCAAACATCACACGTGGCATTGAGATTGCTTACTTTGTTAGCCTGTTTTAATGTATCTATCTCTTCCCGTTGTTTGGTTAAGGTTTCATTCATACTGCAAAGGTGGTCACTCATCATGCTTAACTGATCTTCATAGCTTCTCTTGGTTGTTGTCAGCTCATCCTAAAATCCAGAGAAGGACAGCTTTAGGTTCTGTCCAATATTACAAAACAATGACATATTGCCGCACGAATCCCAGCAACCAGTTAGGTCCCACAGAGTTGGCCTTCTCCGGGTCCCATCGATCAAACAATGTCGTTTGGCAGGACCCAGGAGAACAGCCTTCTCTGTGGCGGCCCCGGCCCTCTGAAACCAGCTCCCCCCAGAGATCAGAACTGACCCCCCACCCTCCTTGCCTTTCGTAAAGTTCTTAAGACCCATCTCTGCCGTCACGCATAGGGGAACTGAGACATCTCCCCCGGGCCTATACAGTTTATACATGTTATGTTTGTATGTATGCTTGCTTTTAATAATGGGGTTTTTAGTGTTTTTTAAATTATTAGATTTGTTCTTACATTGTCTTTGTTATTGTTGTGAGCCGCCCCGAGTCTACGGAGAGGGGCGGCATACAAATCTAAATAATAATAATAATAATAATAATAATAATAATAATAATAATAATAATAATAATAATATTGCTGCAATCAGTAATGTGAGAGGTGGAAAACTGGGGTTTGCTTATACAGTGATCCCTCATTTTTCGTGGGGGATACGTTCCAAGACCACCCATGAAAAACGAATTTCAGTGAAGTAGAGGAAAGATATTTTTTTATGTACTTAACGAGTATTTGGACTTATAAAACCCACCCTCTGCATTAAATAGTCATTCTATAATGTTTCTCAGTTGGAACTACTTGTGATATCCTACCAGTTTCTTTAATAGAGTACAGTAGTACTGTAGAAGAATTTTATGAATTTTTAGTGGATTTAAAATTTTCAATGGATTTAATGGATTTAAGTTCCCTTTGAAAACCTGTGAAGTAACAAATCCGCGAAAGATGAACCGCAAAGTAGCAAGGGATTACTGTATAGCTCTCAGAAGGATATTAGGCCTTAAAAAAATATCATCAACCAAAATTTTAGACAGAAAGTTTGCAAAATGTATCAGAACTATTTTTATCCTGCTGAGCTGTTCCAGTGAAATGTGATTTTGCAAAGTATGCAGTTTTGAGATATATTTGGAATTAGAATATTGAAACTGTGAGAAATAGGGAACTGAAACTAGATGAAGGCAGAGGTTTGAGATGAACACGGGTATATGTGGAAACTGTCTGTCACTAAATTGTGACATGAGTGCAGAAAAGTATACAAGAATGTCTTGGGATGAGTTCGGCGCCTCTGACCGTAGCTAATCCTTGCTGGATGTAGCTATGACAGTGGGCCTCATTGCAAGGGGTGGTTGATGCAAAATGTAAGTTGTATCTTTAATGATGGCTTTATCCCATGTTCTCAATTGCTCATGGAATAAACCTCTGAATCTCAAAGTTAGATTAATTATTTGTGATTTGTCTGTGTTTCCCTTTTTTGTCGGGAAATGTTTTCTCACAGTAAGTAGCCCATAAAACACAGAGAAAAAGACCCCAGCTTCATATTCTAATATTTATTGTGATTTTGCATTTCCTTTAAGATGTTGATCAATGCCTGTTTTAAAGAATTACATTGGAATTACACTTATTACTAGGGGGATGGCTAATGGTATTGAAGACCAACCACTTTACAACTGGAACTCAAAGAATTTTTTTTACCTGAAGAACACATAACACAACATGCTTGGAAAAGGGACTCTAACATCATCACTTTACCCTGCCACCCACCCACCCCAGTTATGAGAAATTCAGTGAGATAAAGCAGATTTTTAAAAATCCAACCAGCAGAACTGAATCGTCGATTGGAGCTGGGCAGCTACTATAAATTCTGATAAAATAATTAAACGTTCACCAATTGGACAATGCTAAAAACCATAATTAAAAATACAAAATTATTTTAATGGATTAATGAAGTTTTTTAAAAACTTGCCTGTAACTTGCTGATGTTAAGTCTTGTTGATTTCATTTTTTCCAATGATGATTCTTTTGCGTTTTCTGCTAGAGTAAGCCGTTTTACAAGTGCTCGGCACTATTAAAAAAAAACACCAGTAAGTTAAATTTCCAACAACTGTAGCTACAGCATATACTTATGCCCCAGAAAATGATGACTATTTGATCTCCTAATAATGCCTCTTATTCTTCCTCTGATTTTTCAGGTATGTTCATGTTCATGATGTGCTGTGAGCCGCCCCGAGTCTACGGAGAGGGGCGGCATTCAAATTTAATAAATAATCTTTAATAATTATTAATAATCTCTAGCTGCTTCTCCTCAATTCTCCACGAGACAGCAGAATTGAGGAGAAGCAGCTAGAGAAATTAGTGAAATACGAAGATCTAAAAATTGAGCTGCAACGACTCTGGCATAAGCCAGTGAAAGTGGTCCCAGTGGTACTTGGCACGCTGGGCGCAGTACCAAAGGATCTCAGCGGACATTTGAAAACGGAATTGACAAAATCTCCATCTGTCAATTGCAAAAGGCCACTTTACTGGGATCGGCAAACATAATTCGCCGCTACATCACGCAGTCCTAGGTGCTTGGTAAGCGCCCGACTGTTGATGAAATACAAAATCCAGCATAGTGATCTCGTTTGCTGTGTTGTACTGACATAATAATAATAATAATAATAATAATAATAATAATAATAATAATAATAATAATGATAGCCCATCTGATCCTACTGCCTCCTGTCACTTTTCCTTAACCTCTTTCTTCCATTTCTAGCTTTGAACATAGCCCAATACTCTTCTGCCCCCAGCCAGGTCCACTACTTTAGGTTCCCTTTTGTCTTGAATTATATTTTTGTTATAATTCAATAACAAAAAGATTTGATTTATGCTGGTAGTCCTTGACTTATGGCTACAATTGACCCCAATTTCTGTTGCGATGCAAGACACTAGTTAAGTGAATTTTGTCCATTTAATGACATTTCTTGTCGCAGTGGTTAAGTGCTTAACAACACTGCAGTTGTTATGTTAATAACAGACTAGACTAGACTTGAGTTGATTTGAATTATTTATTGGCCAAGAATGATTAGACACACAAGGAATTTATACATTCTTAGTGTATATAAGGAGAATAAAATACATTAATCAAGAATAAAAATATACAACACTTAATGATTGTCAGGGTAAGTTATCAAATCTTACATTAAGTGAATGTGGTTTCCCTGTTGACTGTGACTGTCAGGTGGTCACAAAAGTGTAACCCATGACCCTGGGACACTGCAACCATCATAAACATGAATCAGTTGCCAAGGTCCCAAATTTTTATAACACAGCCATGAAGATGCTACAACAGTCATATGCTAAATGGTAATAAACCACTTTTTACAGTGTCCTTGTAACTTTGAACAATCACTAAACCAGTGTTTCCCAACCTTGGCAACTTGAGGATATTTGGACTTCAACTCCCAGAATTCCACAGCCAGCAAATGCTGGCTGGGGAATTCTGGGAGTTGAAGTCCAGATATCTTCAAGTTGCCAAAGGTTGGGAAATACTGCACTAAACAGTTGTAAATTGAGGATATTTTTAGCAAAACCCCTGCAATTCTTTCTATCACCCATTTTCTGAATATCTTCTTAGGTTGTACATCCTTTCCCCTCTGCAACCTCAGCCTATCAAACAACTGATTTTTTTTTCAAAAGGGCTTTTTTTTCTGTTTGCAGCTTCAGTTTTTCATTATCAAGGCTTGACACACTTGCAGCTTTTTCTCAATGAGCTCTTGGCTTCCTGCCCTAATTTTGGGTTGTTTTTCAGTCATTTCCTCATACAGCTGAACACTGCGCTACAAAAGAAGGAAGAGTTGTGCAACTTCATTCATGGTAAGTTCATTCTTTGCGCTTTCCCTCTACCATCAGTCTGTGCAAACAATGCCAATTCATCCCGCTCAATGACAAGTGTTTTGATACCTTGCTCTCCATTCTGTTGAAGGATTTGCCTCTAAAGCCAAAGTGAATCCACCTTTACACTTTGTTCTCTCTTTAGATATCAACTACCATTATTATCTTAATCAAATCACTCCAAATACTTCTTTGATCTTGCCACTATATGTTAAGTATTATCCTTCATCCTCACCAGCCCTTTCTGTTCAGCTTTCAGACCCAGCCCTCCTTCGCTTTTTTCAAAAACAATGTATCCCACCGTTTCTTCCTTTACTTATTTTTATTTTTATTTATTTATTTTGTCCAATACACAATACATATTGAAGAGGATAGACATGAAGTATTATATATAAAGAAAAGATATAAAAGTAAAGGAGAAGATATATAAAAGGATGAAAAGATATTTGATATATGAGATAAGGAGAGGCAATTGGACAGGGGACGAAAGGCAGGCTAGTGCACTTATGTATGCCCCTTACTGCCCTCTTAGGAACCTGGAGAGGTCAATCGTGGATAGTCTAAGGGAGAAATGTTGGGGGTTAGGGGTTCCACGCTTCGACAACTCAATTGCTAAAGTCATATTTTTTACAGTCAAGCTTGGAGCGATTAATATTAAGTTTGAATTTGTTGCGTGCCCTTGTGTTGTTGCGGTTGAAGCTGAAGTAGTCATTGATAGGACGCTGCAGCATATAATTTTGTGGGAAATATTTAGATCGTGTTTTAGGCGTCGTAGTTCTAAGCTTTCTAGACCTAGGATTGATAGTCTGCTTTCGTAGGGCATTCTGTTTCGAGTGGAGGAGTGAAGGGCTCTTCTGGTGAAGTATCTTTGGACATTTTCTAGGGTGTTGATGTCCGAGATGTGGTATAGGTTCCAGACAGATGAACTGTATTCAAGGATTGGTCTGGCAAAAGTTTTGTAGGTTCTGGTGAGTAATGTGAGATTGCCGGAGCAGAAGCTGCGTAGGATCAGGTTAACAACTCTAGAAGCCTTTTTGGCGATATTGTTGCAGTGGGCTTTGGCACTTAGGTCATTCGATATTAGTATTCCAAGGTCTTTTACTGAGTGGGAGTTGGCTGTGAGATTTTGTTTATTATAACATTCAACATTTTCTCACTGTCCATTTTATTATTTTTGTACTTATTTATTTATAAGATTTGTATATCTACCCATGTTAGAACACAGCTCTGGGCAGTTCACTACAATATTAAAGGTATAAAACCATAAAACAGAAACTAAAAACTTGAGACTCAGTTCCATCCTCTGGACCATGTCTTAGACAAACCTGGATTATCTCTCAATTGCTATTTTCTCTCATTCTTGTACTTGCACTTGTTTTAGTTTCATCACATTCACATGCATGTGTTACCTATCTGTCATCTGGCAAAACCTTTCCTTTATCTCTGTTACTGGTTTTCTAACTATTCCTAATTGCATAAGCTTCCTGACTTCAAAATGGGAGTCATCTATAACATTCAGTTTAAGGACTATAATAGCCATTACAGTGTTCCCTGGATTTTCGCGGGTTCGAACTTCGCGGATAGCCTATACCACGGTTTTTCAAAAAATGTTAATTTAAAAATACTTTGCGGTTTTTTTCCTATACCACGGTTTTTTCCATCCGATGATGTCATATGTCATCGCCAAACTAATAATTTTTGCAAATAAATAACAAAAAAAATAATTATTGTTAATAAATAATTATGTTTATAAATATCAGGATCACTATTCAATGGTGAGTACCAGTAATAATGGTGAGCAAATGGTTGTTAAGGGAATGGGAAATGGTAATTTAGGGTTTTAAAGTGTTACGGGATGGCTTGGGATATTGTCCATAGCCAAAAATGGTGTATTTACTTCCGCATCTCTACTTCGCGGAAATTCAACTTTCGCGGGCGGTCTCAGAACGCATCCCCCGCGGAAATCGAGGGAACACTGTATATAACAGCCAACAGGCAGCAGATTAGCAGGGTGGATCCATGAAGACCAACTAGCAATTAGAAGACAAGATGAAAACTCCTTAATTTCACCGCACATGGACAGACTCAATCAGAGTTTCAATGAGAAACTCTGAGATCCTAGATCAAGCCAAGTCCAAAAATGCCAGAGAATTCCTGGAGTCCAGGCACTTAGACAAATCAGCTATCAACAGGCACATAGAGATAAACAATATCTACATACCATTCAAAAGAGACAATAAAAAGACAATTTTAAAAAAGGAAATAAAAAGATTAAAACACATCCTCACCAGCAATCAATACACAAATGAGTAGAAATTAACTCCCCTTTTTATGATGTTATAGTCCCTATGTAGGGTAGAAATAGGGCAACTGGGTGGAGTTGAACATTTACTGGCCGGATGTCCATCCTGATGCCTATGCAGTTTGCAGCAGATTTTTTTTCCCTTTCTGCCCTAGGAGAGAAACATCTGCTACCTAGGTTTGAATTCTCAGCCCTCTGAGTGGGAGCCGAGTGTCTTTACTTGGCCAACACATCATTCATATTAACACCAAGATTAACACTAGACCAAAATCAAATAAACAATACCCCAATCAATGGGTATACAGTACTATCAGCCCAGGAAAAAAACATGGTAAGCAACAGCTGATCAAGGAACCACAAAGAAAGAACACTCCCACCAATGCTGACAGGGCAAGCCGCTGGTATAATCCTACTCCCTTCTAGCACTGATGATGTTAGCTAGTTTGGTAATGGAACAACCTGAAGAAAACCACCAAGTTCAGAGAGCACCAAAGGACCCCACAGTGACTTCACCTTGTAAGATCTTCATGATCTTCCTTCTCAATTATTTAAAGCCTAATTCGTTTCTTAATATGACTCTAAAGTCTATTCTTTCCAACATCTAAAACATTTTCTTTTACAGTACTTGCTTTTGCTGCTGTTTATAGTTGGAATGCCCATATAGCAACTTCCCTTTTTTTATGTCCTGAAAATCCATCTTTTCTAGATAATCTTTTACTTGTCATCCTTGTCCTAATATTTCTTTATAGCTAAAGCAAATTAAAGGACAATCACATCTTATTCTCCTGCTTACCAGAAATAAATGGCAAGGAATTAGCCAATGAAAATACCTCTATAAGAAACAGAACACTTATTGTAACACTAAAGTCTGATTTCCAGATTAAGAAACATATTGCTCATTTACCTCTGCATGAAAATGTACAGACTTGCTATCAGCAAGTTGTAGCTGAGATGTAATCTCTATTATTCTTGCCATATAGTGGTTCTTTATCAAATCTTCCCTGGTATCAGCTTCTGGAATCTTCCAAGCAAGTATGTGGGGAAAAATGTAAATATTTATTCAAGTATGAAAAGCATCACAAATCAAACATGTCTTCCATTGCAATGAATGCCCGTGAAAGCCATAATTCAAACAAACAAATTGAGGAGTTGAAAAACTGCAAACAAAATTATGAAGCAACAGCTGAATTGTGAGAAAAGTTTTTCTGGGCTAAAAATGGCAAGGTTGAATGAGAAGAGCACTCACTGATATTTCTAAAATATGTAATATACAGGAAGTAGAACCTCAAATTAACTGACTGGTGAAAGAAAAACAAAGCATTTCTTCACACTGCACTTAGATAAGATATGGAATTTGCTTTCTCATAGTTTTCATTCTTCTTAAAGTTAGATAAAGCTACCAGAAATGGTTGCAGAAATAGTATTAGTAAAACTAGAGCAACAAAAATAATTGCCATGCAACTATATTGAACTGTTTTCATAATGATAATGGCCCAAATAATTTGCATTATTTGACATGCTAAATATAACATTATATAATATTAATGCTGTACCTCTTCATTTCCTGTGGTCACTGTTAGCATTCCAATCTTTAAAAAGAAATCAGGACAAGGTTAATTCAAAGTAGTAATTTCTTGTTTTAAAATCATTTATATACAGTAGAGTTTACTCTTAATTAGAATATGTTCTAAATTTTAAAAGCGTAACTGTGCTTAGTTTTCATCCATTTCAAAGGACATACTGTATATACAATATGCAATATACAATAATTCCTTCCCACTAGAATCAGTGGGGCTCAGTGAGGTTAATATGAAACATTACAACCTAAGAACCTCTGGTTTGATACTTTTTAAAATGTCCTTGTGGCATTCAAATGCAACTACTGTATTGTGCTAATTTCTCCAAAGTGCTAATTAATAAATTCATTGTTTCATGATAAACATCCATGAAAAAAATACAATATTTCACCACCTCAGTGGCATGTAAGACACTTACCAAACTTGTACTTTGAACTGGCTCTCTCAGTGCTCTTTCTGCACCATCATCCTTCTCTTGTTCCACTGCATTTAACACAAAGGAATTTTCTGTGGTTGCTTCAATTAGCTGGTTGCTTAAAGAAGTTCTGGCCTTTTCAAACACTTTTTTATTCTCTTTCTCTAGCTTAATTTTAGCTAGCTGGGCCTCCAGCATCCAATGCTCTTTTTCTTGTTCCAATTTTGCAATTTTTTCCAAACTTTGCTGGACCTGGGAATAAGGAAAATTATCACCATGAAGTAGCTACAGTAGGAGGGAAAACACTGCAGTGGACTGTTTGAAAAATAATTCACATGGAACTGTGAATTGCAAAAGGAGGTTGGAAGAACAGAAGATGCCAACATATAGCTTCAATATGCTGTCATGTGGCCTGCACATGTCCAAGCAGTTTGCACTGAAAAGTAGCTAGCAATCATAACCTCAAGAATAAAGAGCAAGGCTTTGATTCAAGTACTGTGTACCTTTCTATTCCTTCCTTAAAGGGAAGAGTATAGAAAACATTTTAAATAAATCACAGGCAAGTTTTTATGAAGCTGTAAAGTTTCCTTAATTTTAAAATGTGAGCATATGAAAGTAGCAAGTTGCACAGCTGGGTATGCAAGCCACAGAATTTCAACTGCAGAAGAAACAGATGCTTGTAATAGCTGATTAGATAACATTTTATAAATCACAACCAAAAAGACATTATTTGTTTTAAAAACCCTGAACAGTATGATTTAATTAAGATATGAGTACATTAGTATGATCTATTTTCCAAACTATAACAAGTTTTGGTTAATGGATTGTTCATTCTAGATAATGTTTTGCAGCTGGGAAAAAGACAGTGTGAAGTTATTCTCCAAAAGCCCCAACAGGAAGTACATTTTGGATATCTATTCCCATCTGTTTCCTAATTTCCTTTTTAAATTCTGATTACTGCAAATTGAATTATACTTGAAAACTACAGCAGGATCTCATAAATAATGTTAATTCTTTTAGCTGCTGTTTACAAGCGATCTTTTTACTCCGAAATAAATTTAACAAACAAGCTGTACATCAAATCCATAATAGTCTTATGAAGTACTAGTACCCAATCCCAGCCTGATTTCAGATACTCAAATACCCGAAAGAAGGTATTAGATAAATCAAATACAAATAGTAAAATCAGTACATTATTTCCATTTGCTGTACTCTGGGCATAGGGGGATGGCAGAGAATCAATCTATATTCACATCTATCTATCTATCTATCTATCTATCTATCTATCTATCCACCTACCTACCTACCTACCTACCTATCTATCTATGAAGGTCTTGGCATATTCGAGTTTCTTCCCGTGTAAGTTTCAGAGATTTCTGGTGAGGTTTTGATGAGGTCCCACTCGTCATCTTCAGGCTGGTGCTTTTGTCCTTGTGCTAGGGCGAACACAAGGACAAAAGCACCAGCCTGAATATACCTGTACCTGTGAAAATCTATGAAAACAACTATCTATCTATCTATCTATCTATCTATCTATCTATCTATCTATCTATCTATCTATCAATTTATCTATCAATTTATCCATCCATCCAATTTATTTGCTGCCCATCTTGTGGTTTGGGCAGTTCTGATGGTTTGTATCAGCTTCAATGGCATAAAAAGGATTTTAAGGCCTTTCTTGAAGTCTCTCTCTCTCTTACATTATATTCGCATAGGGTAATGTACAACAGCAGATGAGTAAAGTGTATGTCTAAGTATTATAAAACAGTGTTACTGGGCTTTTGCAGAGATAACTAGTTTGGGGACAAAAAGTTTGTTTGTTTGTTTGTTGATTTATTTCATTATTGGACTTATATGCCGCCCCTCTCCGTGGACTCGGGGCGGCTGGATTTGGATTGAATTTATACTGTAGGAAAGTTTAAAAACCAAGTTTCATTCACCCTTTATTATGGGTGTCTTCATTTAGACACCTAATAGCACATCTGATAAATGAAGATGTCTCCCCAGTGCAACTACCAAATATGGTACATATACCGTATTTTGAAGGGGCTGCATATCAGATCTTGAGTACCTGCTGTGCAAGGCCTTCTCTGCTCTCAGTGGAACTCAGAAGAATCCTGCGATTGGCCAAAGCTTCTTCATAAGGCACTGAATCAGGACAAGTCTGGAACCCAAAAAAAAAAACATTTCAGTGAACTAGACTAGGCAACAATTCCTTGTGTTTTTAGAAACATAGAAGACTGACGGCAGAAAAAGACCTCATGGTCCATCTAGTCTGCCCTTATACTATTTCCTGTATTTTATCTTAGGATGGATATATGTTTATCCCAGGCATGTTTAAATTCAGTTACTGTGGATTTACCAACCACGTCTGCTGGAAGTTTGTTCCAAGCATCTACTACTCTTTCAGTAAAATAATATTTTCTCACGTTGCTTTTGATCTTTCCCCCATCTAACTTCAGATTGTGTTCCCTTGTTCTTGTGTTCACTTTCCTATTAAAAACACACAGGTATCTTTAGGCTGGTTCTTTTCATCATCCTTTCCCCTTACTGACAAAAAAAGACTTTCCAGATGCTTTTCCATCCTCTTGGGGCAGAGGTCTGTAGCCATTATTCTTAGCATCCCAGAGTGGGACTTGGCAAAAACAGCAAAGGAAGGCATTTCTACTCCTCTATATAAAATCGCACCTCGACACAATTAATTAAACCATGGGTGTTATTCTGGACAAATTTTATGTTGAAAAAAATGGTATTAAACTGCAAGCAGTACAAAGATGGCAAAGACTGCAGGAAATGTTGGAGGGGGAGGATTATGGCTGTATGGGGGGGAAATTGCAATGACAGCTGGCCAAAGTGATAAAAGTCACAGATGAGAAATGTGTTGTTTTTTCCCCAGCTCCTTGCTACTAACAAACACAAATGAGTGTGTTACTCTTGCCAGTTTTTTCCAACCAGCTAAAACATGAAAACTCTGTTCATTAAATTAATGTTCACAGCAAGTGAGCCTTTAAGGCCCTTTGTAGCACTTCACAAGCCAAAAGACATGTGAATTGAAGTAGACATATTTTTAATCAACTCATTTTATCTTCTCCATGAATGTAGTATAATTCAAACCAACAGGCTGAGGATACACACATGATTAGATGTCTGAATCCTTCCTGGTACTTTTTATTATTATTATTTATTAGATTTGTATGCTGCCCCTCTCCGAGGACTCGGAGCGGCTCACAACAACTTACATATCGTGAAAACATTTTCTTCCATCAGTCTCCCCTGTGATATGTTATTTCTGTTTTCCTTATTCTTTTTATCATGATCTTCATATTGTAAACCCATGAGGTGGGACAGTCTTGTTTTAAATGGTCCTATTTAAGCAGCTGAGATTTCTTTTTTTAAAAAAAACCTTTCAATTTTTTTTTAAAAAATGGGTATCTGTTTCAGTATCCAGCACATTATAGTCTAACACAGTGTTTCCCAACCTTTTTTGACCCACGGCACATTATTCACATTTACAAAATCCTGGGGAACATTGAGCTCCAGACGTGTTGCTAGACGCCGTACATGCTGGCATTGCGCTGGGCATGGGCGTGAGGCTGGAGCCTCCGTCCCGATCCAGCCAGCAGGCAAGTGCCAGCCATGCAATGCCAGCATGTACGGCGTACAGCAACACGTCCAGCCGCCGCCGTCGGTGCCTCTGTCCTGGAGTTCTGGCTCACAGCCAACCACCCTGCTGCCACCCCACGGCTACTGACTGGTGCTGCTGCTGCCGCCACCCTCCCACCAGGCCCCAAAGCTCACTTGCTGCCGCCGCCAGGGAAGCTCCAGCCGGGCGGGGCGCTGCAGCTGCCGGAAAACTTGGAAGGCGCAAAGAAGGAAGCTCAGCTTCCGGTCTCACAACTTTTTGCTCTTTGCACTCTCAGCAAAAAGTTGCAAGACCAGAAGCTGAGCTTCCTTCTTTGCAGCACACCTGACCATGTCTCGCGGCACACTAGTGTGCCACGGCACACTGGTTGGGAAACACTGGTCTAACAGACATAAATATACCCATTATAAATTTAAGCATAATCCTGAAGTTACAGTTTTTGTATAGGTGCTCATCTATCACTTGGAAGATAACTCTTTTCAACTTTTTGCACTCTACAAAAGATTGAGGGATACACCAAAATTTTAAAATATACAAGTAGATATAATATGTGGAAGATAAACAAATTCAAACTGTGCAGGGGAAACCTGTTCAAGGGGCTAATATAAATGAACACAGCTATAATTCTAGCTTTCTGCAAACAGGAGAAAGCTTCTGAGAATTTTCTTATTATTTTGCAACCATTCATACTAATGTATAGTTGTTGGGAAGGGCTCAATGGAACTGAGCAGTAAATTTGTGGTTAGCACCAACTCTGCATACTACCAAAGAGGGAGGGGAAGAGATTTTGCCACAATATTACCCTGAGCTTTAAAAATAGGAAGAGTTACATCTCCCTGTAGCAGCACGCCATAAAAATATTCACAGCACAGGGCCTTGTTGCTTTCTACTCCTTCCTGGGGTTTGGCACAAGGTTTACCGTGTCACGGTAAATGACAAAAATATTCTTAAGATTGTTGGCTATAGCAATTAAACAATGGACATAAACATTAGGCATAAGAAGAGATACCCGTGGGCCTTACTGAGTCCTGCGGGATTGGGCAGCATAGAAGTCGAAATGAATAAAATAAATTATTGCTAAATTAGACAGTTCATCCCTAAGAATTTGCTCCTTCTGCTGACAATTAAACATGCAAGGTTTATGCCAAGTGTCTCATTAACACTCTATGGCCGTCTCCGGATCCCGTCGACCAAACAATTTCGTTTGGCGGGCCCCAGGGGAAGAGCCTTCTCTGTGGCGGCCCCGGTCCTCTGGAACCAACTCCCCCCGGAGATTAGAACAGCCCCCACCCTCCTTGTCTTTCACAAGTTACTCAAGACCCACCTGTATTGCCAGGCATGGGGGAACTAAGACATCTCCCCCAGGCTTTTTATATTTCATGTTTGGTATGTATGTGCTGTATGGTTTTTAATTGTTGAGGTTTTTATATATTTTTTATTATTAGATTTGTCCCACTGTTACACTGTTTCTTATTACTGTTGTGAGCCGCCCCGAGACTTCGGAGAGGGGCGGCATACAAATCTAATTAATAATAATAATAATAATAATAATAATAATAATAATAATAATAATAATAATAATAATATGATGTCTCAAATCCCCCTCTTAGAACCACTTGGATATCCCAAATATATTTTCTCCCAAACAGCCATAATCTCTATCCCCAAGTTTCCTACTTCTTGGAATTCCATTCAGTTTCCCCCACAGACTAACAGCAGGAAGCCTATTAAAACTCTCACGCTCATCCATCAATTTTTCAGCCTCTGCAATCTCTGAAGCGGCTTCAAACTAGGTAATATACCACTGAGCAACAAAAATGGTTCCATCTCTAACAAAGAACCTCTTCATAAGAGGAAAATATTTCAGTCCCACATGAAAGGACTTTCTGAGCCCACCCAAGGAATCCAAGTTGCTGCTGGTGTATCTATTGTATGTGAACAAGCACAAACCCTCTTCAGAAGTTTTATGTAGGCAGATGCTTTCTTCTTATACTGAAGCATGCAGTCAGCTGAGAGGGGGTTGATAAATGCCATTCCTCCTTTAGGTCCATAACTCAGCGATAAAGTGAAAGTATCTAAATTATTGCAGAAGAATGAAGCAATCTAGACATACAAAGGAGAGAGAGAGAGAGAGATTATATACTGGTCTGCTTTGGTACAAAATTAAATTAGTTTAATGTAAGTGAAATAAATCATCATCATCATCATCATTATTATTATTTATTAGATTTGTATGCCACCCCTCTCCGTAGACTCGGGGCGGCTTACAACAGTGATAAAAACAATATATAATGACAAATCTAATAGAATCTAAAATAACAATAATACATTTAAAACGTCTAAAAAACAAGGAACACCAATATATAAAAACATACATACAGTCATATCATGCACAAAAACTACATAGGCAGGGGGAGATGTTTCAGTTCCCCCACGCTTGACGACAGAGGTGGGTTTTAAGGAGTTTACGAAAGGCAAGGAGGGTGGGGGCAGTTCTAATCTCTGGAGGGAGCTGATTCCAGAGGGTCGGAGCTGCCACAGAGAAGGCTCTTCCCCTGGGTCCCGCCAGACGACATTGTTTAGTTGACGAGACCCGGAGGAGACCAACTCTGTGGGACCTAACCGGTCGCTGGGATTCATGCAATAGATTGTCAATCATCCGAGTCAATTTTTAAAAAATGATGGTGGCCAGTTACAAAACACCCAAAACCCAAAAGGACAATAGGTGAGACAGCCGTTATTGCCTTTAAGATAACACTGTATGGACACAAAAAAAACCCCAGCATTGGGTTACCTACCACAATTTTTTATTTTTTAACTCCATAGGGCAGTGAGGGCAAAACCTTTTTTGGTTTCCGAGCCAAAAGGGAGTGTGCACACCCACATCCATGCCCCCCCCTGCCGTGCATGCGCACAATCTCCCACAATGCAGGCACTCCCCTCCGTTGCACCTTGTGCATGCGCAAACGCCTCACAACTGACTCTTGAAGCCTGGGGATGGCAAAAAATAGCCCAATAGGCCAACCGGAAATTCATTTCCAAACTTCCTGGTGGCCCGTTGGGCCGTTTTTCACCATCCCCAGCAGTGTTCCCTCTAATTTTTTGGGGGGGTGGCCGGAAAAGTATAGTGTCTGAGCGGCAGTCCCTTCGGGATTGGGCGGCACAGAAATAATAAATAAATAAATAAATAAACAAATAAATAAAAAACCCACCCTGTTTTGTCTCAGAGAATTTCAAAATAAAATACTGTACTGTGTGTCTATAACAGTGAGCTCATAATAGGGCAACTCTATCAATATCAAAATGCCACTTAAGTAGTTGAGCTAGTTTCAAACTAGATTTTGATTTTCTTTCTCTCTTCCTTACTCCCATTCTTTTTCTTTCTCTTTTCCTTCCTCTCTTTTTTCTATCTGTTTCTCTCTCTTCCTCTCTTCCTCTCTCTCTCCCTCCCTCTCACTCTTTCCCTCTCGGCTTCTGGGCAGGTTTGGAAAACTCTGAGTTGATGATGATTTTTAAGTGAGCGATTGCTCACTGCTCAGCTTAGAGGGAACTATGATCCCCAGGCTTCAGGAGGCTTCCCTGAAACCTGGGGAGAGCGAAAACAGCTGAAAAGATTGAAAATCAGCTGGACAGGGCACACATGCATGCTGTAACTGACATAGGGCAATGCCTTGGCATGCTCTCCTATATGGCTCTGCATGCCACCTGTGACACGTGTACCATAGGTTTGCTACCACAGCCGTAAGCTTTGAATTTCTTGTGAAATATGTTAGGGGTTGATATTTTTCAACATTAGCATCCCACTTAATTAAAAGAACGAAACTGGTAATAATAAAAGTGGGGGTTGAAGGTGTGCATGTAAAGTAAATATGTAGAAGTTCCAGTCTAGATATATTGGCCTTTTTAAAAAGGATTGACCACCTGAATAGTATTTCTCAAAATAAAAAAAAAACCTCATCACAGTATTATTTATTTATTTATTTATTAATTATTTAGATTTGTATGCCGCCCCTCTCCGCAGACTCGGGGCGGCTCACAACAAAGTGAAACAATTTACAACAAATCTAAATTACAGTTTAAAAATATTTTTAAAAACCCCATTTTCTAAACAAACATACATACAGACATACCATTCATTAATTGTATATGCCCGGGGGAGATGTCTCAGTTCCCCCATGCCTGATGACAAAGGTGGGTCTTAAGGAGTTTACGAAAGGCAAGGAGAGTAGGGGCAGTTCTAATCTCCGGGGGGAGTTGGTTCCAGAGGGTCGGGGCCGCCACAGAGAAGGCTCTTCCCCTGGGGCCCACCAACCGACATTGCTTAGTTGACGGGACCCGGAGAAGGCCCACTCTGTGGGACCTAATCGGTCACTGGGATTCGTGCGGCAGCAGGAGGTCTCGGAGATATTCTGGTCCAGTGCCATGAAGGGTTTTAAAGGTCATAACCAACACTTTGAATTGTGACCGGAAATTGATCGGCAACCAATGCAGACTGCGGAGTGTTGGTGAAACATGGGCATACCTAGGTAAGCCCATGACTGCTCTCGCAGCTGCATTCTGCACGATCTGGAGTTTCCAAACACTTTTCAAAGGTAGCCCCATGTAGAGAGCATTACAGTAGTCGAACCTCGAGGTGATGAGGGCATGAGTGACTGTGAGCAGTGAGTCCCGGTCCAGATAGGGCCGCAACTGGTGCACCAGGCGAACCTGGGCAAACGCCCCCCTCGCCACAGCTGAAAGATGGTTCTCTAATGTGAGCTGTGGATCGAGAAGGATGCCCAAGTTGCGGACCCTCTCCGAGGGGGTCAATAATTCCCCCCCCAGGGTAATGGAAGGACAGATGGAATTGTCCTTGTGAGGCAAAACCCACAGCCACTCCGTCTTATCCGGGTTGAGTTTGAGTCTGTTGACACCCATCCAGGCCAAGTATGATATTGTGTTGTAAAAATGTCTCCAAGTTGGCTGATAAACTCCTTTTTTTTAACTTGCGGGGTTTTTTCCTAGTTGCCTTCAAGTTACTGTCAACTTCTGGTGACTGCCTGAAAAAGTTACTGCAGTTTTCTTGACAAGATTTATTTTATTTATTATTTATTTCATTGGATTTGTATGCCGCCCCTCTCCGAGGACTCGGGGCAGCTCACAACATATATAAAGAGACAACAGTAAAATCAATCCAATTAACACATAAAAACAATCCTTAAAAATCTACTTTTAAAAACTTCCATTACCATTCATCCAACAATCGTACTAAAAACATTGTCGAAGTGTGTGGCCCCACTATTTGAATCTTGGCTATTCAAAGAATAAACTTCTAAATGTACTGGGCGAAGGCAGCCAAAGGAGCATTGTACAATAAAGAAAATGCTCACTGAATTGTACACATTGAGCTTCGAGGAGAGTTAATAGTTCTTGTCGCAGGCTCCTGGCTATAGTTTACAATATCCGCCTTCACTACATTCTGTAACTGTTCTATTTTGGAAGTGGTTGCCATTGCCTGTTTCCTAGAGTTCAGACGAAGTGACTGGCCCATTGTGACCCAGCTGTTTTTGGGCCTAAGGTGAGACTACAACTCAACGTCTCCCAATTTCTAAACTGGAGCTTTCACCACTACTGGCTTTCCAGGTAAATCACTGCTTGAATTGAAAACAAACTTTACCTTGCCCGTTGCATTAGTTAATGCCACCAGAGAGGATAAGATACAGTCGTTAGTGGTGATGAGCTTTTGAGTGGCTATAGGGAGCTCATGTTCCAAGGTAGCTTTTTGACTAAAGTGCTTGGAAATATCTAAAATCAAAAGGAATTAATATGTATCGGTTATACATATAAATCACAGCACCCTTACCTTTAAGATTTATATTCCATCTCAAGAGAGTTCACATTTTCTTTCATTGTATTCCCATAAAAATCTTGTCAACACTCATATTTAAAGGTGAACTGGAAATCTTAAATTCTCAATTTTAACTGTTACACCACATTAGTTCTCCTTTCTTTTGAACCTCTCATTCTAATCCAATTTGAAAATCTATTTTCTCCTTGCTATTTCTAGCCTTTATTTTATAGTTATAGTTTATAGTTTATTAGATTTGTATGCCGCCCCTCTCCAAAGACTCGGGGCGGCTCACAACATAACAGTGATACAATACATTACAAATCCAATAATAAAAAGTTAAATCAATTTAAAAAACATTAATACATAGTAAAATCCCTAACTATACAATCATACACATTCAAAAAAAAATTCTACCCAAAAGAGTGTTTTTATAAGAAGATACATTTTACTTCCTGTTCACCATTATGGAGACCAATAGCTCCTATAAGTTGCTGCTCAGTAATCAATTTTGGGTTGTTTTTTTTTAAACGGGCTTTATTGCCAGGGGAAAAAATTTGCAATGCAATTGCTTCCCTCCCCTTCTCATTTCCTTGAATCAGGGTCAAGGAATCACAGCAAGTTCAAATGGTCTCACCTTTCATAACTTCATGAAATCCATTAAGAGCTGAAGAAATGCATGTAAACACAGAGTTGAAGTTCGTTCGAACCAGGTGATCTGCTTTTGTGCCTAGATTGTAAAACAGTAGTATATTGAAATCTGGTGACAAATACAATATTTTTTTAAAAAGCATGAAATGGGAAGAGAGAAATAGAAGAGTATTGAGTAAACAAATCAAACACCTCTTTTGAAATAAACCACAAACCTAACTTAGTTAAACAAGGTCATCAAAGAGCCCAAAAGGCAGCAACATCCAATTATAGTTTTTTTCTGCTTATTTATTACATTTGTACTCTCCTTTTAATCAAAATTAAGATGGCCCATAAAAAACATCTGAAAAATACTATATGGATTACAGTGATACCTCGTCTTACAAACGCCTCATCATACAAACTTTTTGAGATACAAACCCGGGGTTTAAGATCTTTTTGCCTCTTCTTACAAACTATTTTCACCTTACAAACCCACTGCCGCCGCTGGGATGCCCCGCCTCTGGACTTCTGTTGCCAGCGAAAAACCCATTTTTGTGCTGCTGGGATTCCCCTGAGGCTCCCCTCCATGAGAAACCCCACCTTCGGACTTCCATGTTTTTGTGATGCTGCAGGGGAATCCCAGCAGGGAATCCCAGCAGTGCAAAAATGGGTGCTTCGCTGGCAACAGTAGTCCGGAGATGGGGTTTCCCAGTGAGGGGAACCTCAGTGAAATCGCAGCATCACAAAAGCACAGAGGTCCGAAAGTGGGGTTTCAAGGACTTCGGTGTTTTTGCGATGCTGCGATTTCACTGATGCTCCCTTCGCTGGGAAACCCAACCTCCGGACTTCCGTTGCCAGTGAAGCACTCGTTTTTGCGATGCAGGGATTCCCCTGCAGCATGGCAAAAACACAGAAATCCGGAGGTAGGGTTTCCCATGGAGGGGAGCCTCAGGGGAATCCCAGCAGCTGAAAAACTGGTGCTTCAGCTGGGTGAATTTTGGGCTTGCACGCATTAATCGCTTTTCCATTGATTCCTATGGGAAACATTGTTTCGTCTTACAAACTTTTCACCTTAAGAACGTCGTCCAGGAACCAATTAAGTTCGTAAGACAAGGTATCACTGTATATTATAAAATATTCATATTAACTGCATTTTTAATTCTCTAATAATTGCTAGCACCCAATAGAATCACCTTTCAGTTTAGCAATTTAAACAAAATTAGAATCACCCCTCTGAGTGAGAACCCAAATTACTGAAGTTTTAGACCAATCCTATGTTAAATAATTCAAATCATTACATGGGATTAATTTCAACTATTTTACTTCATTTATTGAATTATTACAGTAAAAGATACAAATGTTGTATAGGCCAGCTCCCTAGGGTCAATTAAGAGAATGAATTCAGAATCTGTCTTCTTTTCTGAAGAAGTCAAACTTCATACATTGTAATAAATCCTGAATCTTTGTTGCCCAAAGCCCACACTTACTGGGTAAGGCTAGAAGACTAATGTATGTATGCAGCTTCTCAAAGATTGCCGTCAGCTTCTTCATATCATTTTGCAGGTTCATATTCATGGCTCTTAATGCAGCTGTGCAAAGAGAAGATTCACACTCTTCTTCCAAACTAGGAACATATGAATTTATGTTTTTGAGAGTGAGTATTATGATGGTGCTTTGATACTTTTTAAAAAAAAAGTAGAAAAAAAGAACATAAGAAGAGCCTGCGGGGTCAGGCTATAAAACCAATCTAGTCCTGCATTCTGCATTACACAGTGACATTTGCATAGATTTGGATATTAAGAGTAAGAATTCCTTTCCACTATTACTTTCCAACCTAAACATGCTCTTCCCGAGTAAACCATCATCAAAATCAGGAGCCATTGAAAGCTTGATCCTCCATTAACTTTCTCAGCCTTCATTCAGGACCACCCATATTGACTGCCATTATCAGACGTCTAAGCAGCAATTTCGATTCAGCTAGATATTTAAAAATCATTTTAATCCCATTATTATTTTTATAAATAACTCAAGGTGGCAAAGATATCTAATATTCCTTTCTCTTCTGACTAATCATGATTAATTGTAAATAATTTAATTATGTGTGGCATGAAAACTTATTCCCTCTTTGAGCCCTGAATCCTTCTGTATTAGGTTCAATGAATGACTAAAAATACTACATTGCCTAAGCCATGAATGTTTTTATATAGGTCTATCTTTCTTGTCTTTTCTTTCCCATTTTCATTTAAGCTAAAGAGTTGAGTTTTTCTAAGTCTTTCTTCATAGTCCAGCTTCAAAATAATTTTGGTGCCTCGTTTGTACAGATTTTTAGCTCAATAATATTGTTTTCAAGATGTGGTGGTAGCAACTGTACACAAAACTGAAATGATAGTTTCATCACAGATTGCAAAAGACTAGTAATCAAAGGTACTGCTAAACATAACTGTTTCTTAATCATTCCAAACTTTTTAAAAAAAGCAACTGCACAATGGTTGGACATTAAGCTGTCTCTCATGAACACCTGCTAAAAGTTGTGAACTATCATGATCCTGTTAAGGGCCAGGGAAATCAGGAGATTCGGGTGGTTCAAATGAATAAAAATATTTATTGCAAGCTTAGCTCTCTACAAGAATCTAGCCAAGTGACCATTAAGGGAATGTGCAAGAGTTAAGAAAGGAATTCAAGGAGGGCTGGATATAATAATAGTAATGATGATGATGATGATGATCATGGAGATTTGGTCAATTCCGATGGTTTTCAAATGTCCGCTGAGATCCTTTGGCACTGCACCCAGTGTGCCAAGTACCACTGGGACCACTTTCAATGGCTTATGCCAGAGTCGTTGCAGCTCAATTTTTAGATCTTCGTATTTCATTAATTTCTCTAGCTGCTTCTCCTCAATTAAATTATTATTATTATCATCATCATCATCATCATCATCATCATCATCATCATTATTATTATACTTGCACATTCCCTTAATGGTCACTTGGCTAGATTCTTGTAGAGAGCTAAGCTTCCAATAAATCTTTTTATTCATTTGAACTACCCAAATCTCCTGATTTCCCTGGCCCTTAACAGGATCATGATAGTTCACGTCTTTTAGCAGGTGTTCATGATTAATGTCCAGCCATTGTGCAGTTTTGGAATAATAATATTTATTCCATTTTTGGAATAATAATAAATAATAAATAATCCAAATCACTGAGGTCAATAAATCTGAAACACACCAGTCCAAAGAAAGCAAGAGTGCATTGGGTGCACCGATGGCTCTCAACTGCTCACTATTTATTGCAGCTTTCACCAACCTGACAGTCTCCAAATAGAACTATGACTAGTGGAATCCCCAACCAGTACAGATACCATTATAACAGAGGAAAACAAGCTAATGATGTTGAATTTCTTCTAAAGAAAATATAATTTGGTATTATAAAGCAACTTTGATGGGGCATGCTCTGACATATTAAATTTTGATGGGTATTCAAATATCACACTCCCTGCTTAATCTTCCTTATGACCACTGACATCACTGTAAAAGGGAAGAGCACAATCAAGTTTGCTTGTTTTCCTCTTTCCCTTCTCCAGAACTGGTGGAATAAAGATCTGAAAGGGGGCTTATATTCTATGTAATTGCTTTACCCAAATTGCTTTGGGGTGGGGGACAAACTCTGATAGTACCTTTTCAACTGATAAGGAAGAATCTTCCTGAGAAAGCAGACATAAGATGTTAAGTAGTCAGAAAAAGTTTTTAATTCCGTAGTTGTTTCCTTGCAAGAAAAAAAAAGAAGTTTTAGATATTTAGTACCAAGAAGCTTTAAACAGGGAGGTATAGCAACAGAATAACAATACAGTACAGTATTACCAGCACTGTGATGGTGTCTTCTGTGATACCCTCAAACAAATGCAGAACTCCTTCCTCCAATGGGCGAATGTAGGATGCATTTTCATGAAGATACTGTGAGAACTGAATGCAAAGAGATCTATTAGCTGGCACTACTGCAACATCTTAGTCATATTTACCTTCAAGGGTTAAGATACTTCACTGGGAAAGATTTTGCAGTTTATTTTATACTGCCACTTGGAACAGGGAGAAAAGAGAACACAACAAACTTTTAAAGGTTTTAATGTAAACAGATAATCTGCTCAGAAGGAATTTAAAAATTGAAGTCATTTATACAGCAGAGATATTTTAGAAAAGTCTTATGTTGAAAGAAAAGAATTACAGTCCTTTAAATATTTCAGAGACTCATTGTTGCCAAATGGTTTAATGGTTCACAGAATAATTTGGTCAAACTATTGAAGGACGGAGTTTAATTTTTCATCAAGTACGCAGCTCCAATAGTTCCTAACTACAAATAGGCAACTCCTTCTACACACTTTTCCTGATACAGAAAAAAGGAGCTTTGCATCGTTTGATCACTGTCATCAAATACAACATTGTTTCTAGCCGAAGGAAGTTCAGAAGGCACTTCTCTTTCCTTCTTTATAAACTTCATAAGTTTAGAAATATAACACTTTTCTCCAAATGTTTCAGTAGGAAAGCAACAAAAAGTCTTGAATATTAATAAATGCCATTTTCTGGACCTATATTCACTTTCTATGCAGTCACATCCTTAAGTGAGCATCTTTTAGCATTCCATCAACCACATTATCCACAGTTATCCCCCAACAAATTGTTTATTTTAGGGCAAGTACGTCCCAAAGTTATATTTATTCTTAATTCAAAAGGTCAACAAACTAAGGACCTCTTACAGTAAATTTAAAACAAAATAATAAAGGAGTACACAAATTTAAAATGACAAGTGCAGGGAAAACTCAGAAATAATTTTTAAAAAAACAGAAACCCGAAACCAGAAGATCCTGTACCAAAATACTATTGGAGACTGCCAAAGAAGCCACTTTTAGGAGAAAATCTCAAAGGTCTGTGTGTGTGCGTGTCAAAAGAGTGAGGGGAAGGATATACAGTGTTCCCTCGATTTTCACGAGTTCGAACTTCGCAAAAAGTCTATACCATGGTTTTTCAAAAATATTAATTAAAAAATACTTCATGGGGTTTTTCCCTATACCACGGTTTTCCCCACCTGATGACGTCATATGTCATTGTCAAACTTTAATCTGCTTTAATAAATATTTTTTTAATAAACTTTAATAAATAAACATGGTGAGTAATAATCTAAATGGTTGCTAAGGGAATGGGAAATTGCAATTTAGGGTTTTAAAGTGTTAAGGGAAGGCTTGTGATACTGTTCATAGCCAAAAATAGTGTATTTACTTCCACATCTCTACTTTGCGGAAATTCGACTTTCACGGGCAGTCTCGGAATGCATCTCTTGTGAAAATTGAGGGAACACTGTATATGAACAACTTTTTGAGAACTTAAGCAGTTTTCCCTACCATGTGCTGCTTTTTTTTTTTCATTTGAAGATGCAATATAATCTGGAATTGCCAAATTAGAAATAAAATTATCCTGACGAGATTAGAACAACATATCTCACCAATTCCGCATACTGAAGTTTTTACAAAAGCAAAGGTTATTTTAACAGCTTTGCTGTACTTGTCAAATTATAGAATCCTTAGAAGTAGCAGGTTATTATCCGTTCATTATATTTAATGATATAAAATTCCCCCAATAATTGTACCTTCTGATTTAATGGTGAAATGGTATCTGTGGCAGAATCAATGGGGAAAATCTGAATTCGCTGCTCAGTGTAGGTGTGGAAATTAAGGAGAGCTGTCACTAAATCCTGGATAAAGGTCAGAGCTTGACCAGCAAGATCACGAAGTTTCAACTGTAAAAGGATAGAAAACCAAGATACAACTTTATAAGAGCTTTTATACGACAGTGTTCCCAACTGAAGAATAGAAATGCCAGGATGATATTTAAAAGACCAGATATGCAAAAGCTCAGTAGCGTACAGTGACATTTCATATTAGACATGGAGTTAAATGTAAGAGGCACACAAATATATATATATATATAAGTGACTTTGCTCTTCCACTCTTCCTTAGAATCCCTTCTGAAGATACTTTCCACTTTAGAGTAGATTGTGTTACATATGTTTTTGCTTCAAAGGAATGGAATTGTTCCCAAATAGGTAGTACAGGAGCTGACGTAAGAGCTTTGGAATTGATTTGAGATTTGTCTTCCAACACTATACTCAATATCATATCTGCATGATATAGTATTTATTCTTCAGTTAAATACAGCATCTAGCTAGCCTTGATCTCAAAAACATAAGTAGAATGGACCTGATTAATACTTTGTTAAGAGACCATAAGAAAAACCCAGAGATGTAGAATAGACTGAAAAGCTGGAAAAGCATAACAGGCAAGAGTAATGCAAGTGGATGTATCAATGTAATCACCAGAAATTGAGTTCAACTCAAGAACTTTCTATCTTTTCACAAAAATAGATCAACCCCATAAACTACAGTTCAAAATGGGGGAACAAATTCTGGCATTATCTATTTATCTATTCATTCATTCATTCATTCGATTTTTATGCCGCCCTTCTCCTTAGACTCAGGACGGCTTACAACATGTTAGCAATGGCACTTTTTAACAGAGCCAGCCTATTGCCCCCACAATCCAGGTCCTCATTTTACCCACCTCGGAAGGATGGAAGGCTGAGTCAACCTGGAGCCAGTGGTGAGATTTGAACCGCTGACCTCCAGATCTACAGTCAGCTTCAGTGGCCTGCAGTACAGCACTCTACCTGCTGCACCACCCCAGCTCTTTATATTATGTGCTCCTGTCCTGCAGCTGTCCTGAATCCTGAAACCAATCCCTTCATTTCTCATTTAAAAGGAATCAAGCAGAGTTTCCGGCCTCTTTTCTTAAAAGAAAAACCATTTCTACTGTACTAGGTATTACTGAGAATCTGAAATCATTTAAACATACTTAATGGGGAATCAGCATCACATATGCAGTGATTCACAAATACCAAAGAAACACACATTTCTTAACTTAAGCACCCTTAATTATATTACTCACTTGCCTGCGTCGATTATGTAATGGCACATTCAGAGCATTATACTGGCTAGATCCTAGAAAGTAATCAATTCACAGTATTAGATCAAGTGTATTTCATCTTGCCATCTTTTTTAAAAAAAATGTTAGTTCATAAATCATCCAAGAGTGGGTAGTATCTTTACAACCTGCACCAGTAACTATATTTTAATATATATATAAATACATGTAAAATATATATAAATACATGTACTACTGTGTTTCCATGAAATTAAGACCCATTTTTTAAAACCCTGAAATAAGCATTTGGCCTTATTACCATGCATTCAAAAGCCCAATTGGGCTTATTATCAGAGGATGTCTTATTTTGGGGGAAACAGGGTAATTAAACATATATTGGTCAGAATAAGAAAACAATCTCAGCTTTTCAATTTTCTACTATTTTTTTTCCTTTATTCAACTGCAAATGCAATCAATTCAATTCAATACCTACTTGTATCATTGAAAGGTACTTTTTCACTTATAATTTGCAAAGACTCATCCAATCTGCTACTCAGGTTTCTATGAAGATGCTGTAGCTGCTGCTGGCTAGGAGGCAAAAATAAAACAACATTTATTTATTTGTTTGTTTGTTTGATTGATTGATTTTTATGCCGCCCTTCAACTTAGACTCAGGGCAGCTTACAACATATTAGCAATAGCACTTTTTAACAGAGCCAGCATATTGCCCCCACAATCCTCAACATCAACGTTTTATTCTTTGCTCATTTTCTTACAAAGCTGATAAAACAAAAAGGTATACTCCCAATATTACAATTCACCAAGAAAGCAAAACTTTTTATTAATATAGTACTAATTAGTACTACGCTATTATTATGTCACTGCTCCATTGGAGTCCAGTTTGGAGGAGGAGAAGGAGTTGGAATTGGAACCGTCCAAAAGGAATGGCACATCTCCCTTGGCATATTTGGAGAAACCAGGGGCTAAGGATGATGCTGTCCCTAAATCTGCACTACTATTAATCTTCTCACCATTCCCATTACCCATCTCCTCCCACAAATGACTGTATGACCCTAACTTTGTTGCTTGTGTACCTTATGATTCTTGACAAATTTATCTTTTCTTTTATGTACACTGAGAGCATATGCTCCAAGACTAATTCCTTGTGTGTCCAATCACACTTGGCCCATAAAATTCTATTCTATTCTATGAGGAACAGCTGTCTCCCCTACTCAATCCAAGGGCACAGAGAACAGAGCATAGAGAAGGGTTGCAAGGCTACTCAGGAGAAGATTGCCCCACCTCTCCTCACAAGGAACACCTGGAATGAATTGACTTAAAGGGAAGCCATGGGGAGTTACTCTTTGCCAGGAACCCTTGATTGTTTTGCCTTTTGTCTTGTTCGAGGACTGGTTTTGCCCTTTGGTTTGCCTTGAGAACTACTTTTTGCCTTGTGCCTTGTCTTTGCCTTGAGACAAATGTCTTTGCCATTTGTATTGTGCTTGACTTTGTCTCGTGGACTAGCTTAGCTGGGTGACCTGGACTTGGAACTCTGGACCTTTGCCCTGTAAGTGTACTTCTACTCTATGGACTTTCTTTGCAATCTACAGGCTGTTGTTTGGGAGATTGAGGGTGACTGCCTTCAGGGTAGCGTAGGATGGACCCTTACCTATCGTTGGAAGGCTGTTTGTTAGAACACTTACTGATAGCAATAAAGGATTTTCTAGGGGGCTGCCTTGCCTTGACCGCCTGGGTCATAACATAGTATTATATTATTGATACAGATCATCCTCGACTTACAACAGTTCATTTAGTGACTGTTCAAAGTTACAACAGCGCTGAAGAAAGTGACTTATGATCATTTCTCACACTTTCCACCGCAGTAGCATCCCCCTGGTTTCATGAATCAGATGCTTAGCAACTGACTCACAGTTATGATGGTTGCAGTGTCCCATGATCACATGATCACCTTTTGCGACCTTCTGGCTTCCCCACAAGTTGGGAAGCCAGATTTATTTAATAACAGTGTTGCCAACTTAACTGCAGTGATTCACTTAACAACTGTTAAAACAAATGGGGCAAAACTCACCTAAATGTCTCACTTAGCAACAGAAATTTTGGCCTCAATTTTGGTTATAAGTTGAGGATTACTTGTATTAGCACTGCAAAATACTGCAATGCAACAATACAGTGTCACAATACAAATATTCACATCTCCCTGCTGTAATGTACATATTCAATAGATTGCAGCAGTACTTTTCAGTCATTTGTTTATATTACTGCAAAACCAACTTAAATCAAAGTAACATTTGACCAATTTAACGGTTTGTTTTGTTTTTTGAGGTACAAATATTACATCCTAATCTTAATTACAATGACAAAAAATATCCAACAGTAACTTGAGCACCCACCTGTTGAAAGCAAAAAGTGGGATTTTAACATTTAGTAGCTCATGTGCTAGTATATTATTTTTGCATTTTATATTGGGCAGTAGATTTTTGGTGTGCTTCATGAAGCTAATGCAAACACTCACCCACTCCAAAACTTTTATAGGACTAAAAGGCAGTAACAGTAAAAAACATATCTGCAGAGTTTTAAAACTAACCCCTTATATATAATTAGGTATGCATTTAAGTTTAATGCTGGTGCTTCATGATCAAGGTGATAATAAATAGTGCTTGTTTAATTACAAACAACTTTCTCTAAGTAGACACTAATAGTATTTAATTTTCAGTATCAAAAGCATACCACTCTTCTGTTCGACCTCTGCAGTCCTTGGCTTCCTTCTCTAGGCTTTGAGATTTGATCTAAAAGAAAAGGCAGAAGATCAGAATTGGCAGTATGCATTTGCACAATCAATTATATTCCAAGATCAAAAATTAGCATTAAAGAACATTGTATACTAAAAAAAAATCTAAACTATCAACACATGCTTTCTTAAGAAACTAGACAACTGAAAATGTTATAGAATGAGAGAAATGAAGGAGCAAAATACAGTGGTACCTCTACCTAAGAATGCCTCTACTTATGAACTCTTCTATATAAGAACCGGGTATTCAAGATTTTTTTGCCTCTTCTCAAGAACCATTTTCAACTTACAAACCCGGGCCTCCAAAACTATAACCAGAAAAGGGCAGGGAGAAGCCTCCTTCGGGCCTCTCTAGGAATCTCCTGGAAGGAAACAGGGCCAGAAAAGGCAGGGAGAAGCCTCCATGGGGCCTCTCTAGGAATCTCCTGGGAGGAAACAGGGCCTCCACCCTCCCTGTGGTTTCCCCAATCACACACGTTATTTGCTTTTACATTGATTCCTATGGGGAAAAATGGCTTCTTCTTACAAACCTTTCTACATAAGAACCTGGTCATGGAATGAATTAAGTTCATAAGTAGAGGTACCACTTGCAGTACCACTGCAAGGATCATCACCATTTTTTAATGACCTAATAATCCCTTGTGTGGTGGAGTCTGGGTAACTGAATGGATCAAGCCGAGTATTTAATGGCCAGATGCCCTTCCTGTCACCAAAACTGTATGCAAGGAAGCAAGGTTCATTCTGGTCCCATCTTAAATTTAAAAGGTACAATTCTCAAACTGCCACTGCTTAAATCAGTGTTACCCAACCTTGGCAACTTGAGGATATTTGGACTTCAACTCCCAGAATTCCCCAGACAGCATTCGCTGTCTGGGGAATTCTGGGAGTTGAAGTCCAAATATCTTCAAGTTGCCAAGGTTGGGAAACACTGGCTTAAATCATTTAAGTCTCAAAAGAGCAGAGTTCTAGAACAGGGTAGTTATTGCTTTAAACTTACTTCTAACTTGGCTTTATCGTTTTGCAGCTTTTCTATTGTATCCATGTACTTCCTAGTAAGGCCATCCACCACAGCTTGATGCTGTGCAGTCTCCTTCTCTAAAAATTCAAGCCTGCTTCTCAGCTCACCTTCCAAGCGCTTATGTTGCTCATCTGCCTCAAAGAACTGAAATGAGAAGGGCAGAAAAGGTATCACCCATGTTATTAAACTCCGTCAATAGCTGCCAAGATATACAAATTGCATAATAAAATAATGTTGGAAATGCCATGAAACAGAAGGAATAGTTTAGTAAATATATACCATGAATACTAAACTTTAGTATATATGGAGCAGTATTTTTTTACAAAAAATTATTTAAAGTTTTGGAAAGAAATATGCAGCATCATTCAGAGAAATTTAGAAATCGAATCTGAACTGAAACCCCAATTGCTCTTACTAGGCATAATTCCAAAACATATTAAGCAAAATGGTGATTTGCCTATTTAGTATTTTTCATAAGTTATTGTTTCTATATCTTTCTAAGATGCCCTGTTGTTTCTACAGGTCGTTCTCAGTTAATCAGAGCAACTGGGTCCAGAATTTCCATTGCTGAGTGACATGGTTGTAAAGTGCAATATCATGTGACCATGTTGCTTAGCAACAGCAATACTGTCACTTCTGGTTGGCGTTGTTAAACAAAACCCGCAACATTATTAAGCACAATGGCATGTGGGCACCATCTGCAGCCTCCTGTCAGCATCCCCATTGATTTTGCTTGTCAGAAGCCAGCAGTGAAGGTTGTTAACGATCATCATGTACCCATGAGATGCTGTGATGTTGGAATTGTAAGCTAGTTACCAATTTGTAACTAGCTTACAAATTGGTACACAATCACACAGATTGTGATCATGTGTCTGTGACCATCATAACTACAAGCCAATTGCCAGGCACCCAAATCACAATCTTATGACTGCAGAGACACTGCCACGATTGAAACATCAGACTGGTGATAAGTACCATTAATTCAGCACCTTCATAATTAGATTGGGTTGCTGAACAAATGCTTGTTAAGTGAGGATCACCTGTACTGACATAAGCCAACCCATTTCATAGCATGGTTGTAGAATTGAATCAACTGGCTATCTTTGCTTAAGGTGTCCTGATGTTATATTCAGGTTCTTGTTCTAACTGCTTTATTTTAAGAAAGGGGAAACACTAACCTACAAGCCTAATCAAGCTTTCAAGACCATTTGTCCAGCCTATGGGGTAAGGTTTTTATTTAGTTAATTTATATACAGCCCACCTTGTTAACACCTAACTCAATTGAGATCTTTTTTCCCCATCCACATCCACTTATTTCAGAAAGATGGCCCCCAAAGACATATTTTCTGGGCCTGGGGGAAAATATTTCTGTTAACTTACTAAAATCAACAAGATAAACTTGAAATAACATTACTCAGACCAACTGGGTATGACTGGGGAGGGATACAACTGTTTCACTCAATTGTGCCCCCCAATTTCCTTACTACTTTCTGTCAAGAATATACCATATTTTTTGGAATATAAGATGCACTGGTGTAAAAGATGCACCAAGATTTCAAAGGGGTAAGTAAGAAAAGTTATTGCCCTCCCCCAGCCCTCTGGGGCACTCTGCAGCTCTCCCAAACCTTCTACACACCCCGTTTTTGTGAAAAACAGGCCATTTTCTGTCCCATTTTTGCAAAAGCAGGTGTTTTTTGCCCTCCTTCAGCCCCTAGGAACACTGCAGACTTCCTACACCCTCTGTACACACATTTTCACGATTGGCAGGGCTTTGGAATGCCAAAAAAGGCTGTATTCGGTGTATAAGATGCACCAATATTTCCACCCTCTTTGGGGCTGGGGAGTGTGTCTTATACTGCAAAAAATACAGTTAAAGTTTGGATGATGTATTAAAAAAGCAACCTACCTGAATATGTAACCTCTCATTTTCTTCTATCTTTTTTTGAAGATCTTCACCAAAGACGTTTTTCTGTTCTTCACTCAACTGAGATACAGCATCACCACTTTTCTAATCAAAACAAAAATATGCTTGTTTGCTGAAGACACTTTTCATATCATTATTTCCATGGAGTTTTACAATAAAATAATTAGTTAGCTAAGAATTATAACATTGTATTACTACAATAATACAATATGCTGGAAAACCAGCTTGCTACTTACCTTGTTCCTCTTGCCTTTAGATTCATTTAATGCAAGTTCATCTTGAAGGAGCTCTACTCTCTTGGCCAATTGCTGATTTCGAAAAGTCAAACTATCCATTTCCTGTTGCAGTTTCCTGAGTGATTGGTCTTTCATTTTCATTTGTTCCTGTATTAAGATGAAATGTTTCATCACACTGATTTCTAGCATGGATTGATTTTAACAATGCCTTGTCATATCCAATGTCTTCAAAACACGATCAAGAATCATGGTGTTTTATCTAGGATTAAAGCTAGTTAACTGATGTATTCATCATTTCTGTATGGAAGTAAGTATCAAAATAATATTTGATAGATATAAAATCTTTTTATGGCATTGACAAGCTGCCTTTAAAAAAAAACTCAGTGTAACTTATATGGGAGTGTCTCCCTAATATCTTCATAACAACATTTCTATGAAGCAGACTGGAATAAGAGCCTGACTGGATTACAAATATGGATTTGAACTGGGACTTTTTGCCTAGGATAATATTACACTACACTGACACTCTTACTACTTGGAGTTTTAAAAAATAATCTTTAAATAGGTTTCATGTATCAATTCAAAACAAACTTAAGATCAACAAATGAATATGATGCTTCTATATAGAAATTTAAGAGATTTGTTTTGACTGTTGTCAATTCTGTGATAGACGTTCAAAAAATCAAAATGTGATTTTTGTCCTTTCCAAAGTAAATGGCAGTTAGCAATTCTCCCACATAGATTTGCTTTCACAAGCAGTCACAAAAGAAGCGATGACAGATTTCACAAAGATTAATCTAAAACTTTCTGTGATACAATTTATTTTTAAGCTGAAAGAATATTTCACACATTACATATCATCTAACTCAGAATCATAGTAAACAATGTTTTGATGATAATGAATAGCTTGATTAAAAATAGACACTTCCCTATTGAGAAATGTTGTTTTTAATCAAGCTATTATTCAGTATTTTTATGCTATACCTTTAGAGCTACTGAGTTTGCTTGCTCATCCATTACACCCTTTTTCAATACTTGATTTTGAGCTCGAAGCTGCAAAACAGAGAAATTATTAACTCAGTTATGAAGCAATGTGGTCTTTGACATCCCTTTAGGAAAATATTACACTTTTAGAAAAATACGGACATTCAAAAAAGAAAGAAAAATTCCACAACAAATTTAAGCTTTGAAAACTTTAATTAACAGTATGCTTCTGTGAAAGGGCATTTCTTCAAACATAATTTGGTATAATTTGTATACCTATAGCTAAAAAAATATTTGAAAATTATCTATATGGTGAATTGAACAGCATTGTTCCAAAGAGAGTCTCAGTAAACAAGCAATGTTGAAGTAAAAGGATTCCAACCAGAGTTCTTGAAATATAACCTTATTAATCAATGAGCATGTACATTCTTTTAATATTATTTATTACATTTATAGTCCACCTTTTTTTTTTACAACTTAAGATGGTTAAAATATAAAGCTCTTATCTTCTATCCCCCGCCCCAAACAAACCCATTATATGAGGTGGTCTGGGCTGAGACAGACTATGACTGACACAGTCACCCACCAGTTTTCCAGAGAGGACCAGAACTTACGGTTTCATTAATCTCTGGCCCACTACACCAAATCAGATCACAATATACTGTAAGAGACTGGATAAAAATTCAAATTAAAAAAAAATCACATATTAACATTTACATCAGTGTTGTGCCTTCAATAAAATGCTACACTTTCTTTGTCATTTTGAACCCATGTTAGTTGTTGTCTCATTTTTAAAATACAGTCATTAATAAAAGCTCTTCAAACCTTTCTTTCTTAATTCCCCTCCTGTGAAACAGGTTCGATCCCAGCTATCCCCAAAAAGGGGAAGGAGGGTGGGGTGATGGAACCGAGAATAGAAAGGCTGATGAAGCAGATAAAGGAAATCCTCAGGCTAGACTCTTTTCACACCAGTTGCTCCCTGAATTGATTGAAACACCAGGGCGTGAATGCATGCAAACGAATTCGGTAAAAGAGCTACGTTTCCTTCCTCCACTGAAACAAGAGGCAGAGGAGACAAAAAGATACGCCAGCTTCAACATTTCAAATGGAAGGAGAAAGGCACCAAGTCTTCCTTGATAGCTAGAAACGACAGGAGGGGGACACATGATGGGGGCTGAAACCCCCGGCGGCGGGCCGGCACTTTTCAGGGCCTCGGTACTTTGGGGAGTTGGCACGTGCCAGTACCTTGGAATACTCCTGCGCTAGTTTCTGGTACTTCCCTTGCAGCTCGGTCGCTGCCGCCATGACTGCCCCTGTATATACGAGAGAGAAGCCGCTACCCGGAAAGCGACCCGTCTTCGCCTGCTTCAACCATTGTGGGGAGACGTACTTCCGGGTGTGGGCGGGGCGAACGTCAGACGTCACCCGACCCCGCCCACCGCAGCTCGGCTGTCCACCATCTTGAGCAGCTCTTTAGCTTGAGGAGCCGAGCTGGCTTTTAGCGCGAAGAGGCGGGAACTGAACATTGGCCCCGCCCCGTTTTCTCTTGCAAGGAAAAACGGCACGACGGACGGAAGGCGGCGGGAACGGGGAGGGAGATGTGCAGGCTACTTGCTCTTTACAATGGCGGTAGAAGGAGGGATTTCCCCCCCTTCGCCCGTTTTGGTCAGTTTCAAGGCGGTTCCCTGCAGTTCAGTTTAGTATTTTCGTGGCAGCCGCCGGTTTCCCCCCCTCCCACAACAAAAAACAGATTTCGTTCTTGCTTGTCTGCAGGAGCTTTAATTAATACAGATGGAAACATGACAGGAAAACGTTTAAAAAATTGTGGAAAAACCACTGGTTTTAAAATGTATTATGTCTGGGTGATGAACGTAACTAATTAGAATAATGCAATGCAGGAAACTGAAGCGTTGCGTAGGATTGTATACTGTGGCTCCCTCCAATGTATATTGTGGCTACCCCTTATAAAGCAGGTAGAGATAGATAGACAGACAGACAGACACAGAAAGAAAGAAAGAATACCTGGGAGGGGGAATCTGGCTTTTAGTAGCTTTACAGAAGTACAAGAAGATTGGCACCACCCAAATTTCGGGTAGAGGCTGTTCTATAGGAAAGTTGCTTTGACAGAGAAGATGAAGATATTATACTTCTTCCTTCAACATGGCAATATTTGACAGAGGAATCTTGGAGCATGCCTCCCCCTCCTCCCCCCCCCCCCAAAAATCTGGTGAAATAGGCAAAAACTACCACAATGTTTAGTGGTCCCACAAGTAAATTGGCACATCCCATGTAAGGATGTGAAAGTAATAATTAGCATCTTAGGTTGAAACTGATATAAAGAATAGAGTAGAATAGAATAGAATTCTTTATTGGCCAAGTGTGATTGGATACATAAAGAATTTGTCTATGGTGCATATACTCTCGGTGTGCAAAAAAGAAAATATACATTTGTCCAGAATCATGAGGTAGAACACTTAATGATTGTCATAGGGGTCAAATAATCAATCGGGAAACAAAATTAATAGAAATCTTAAAGATACAAGCAACAAGTTACCGTCATAAGTGGGAGGAAATGGGTGATGGGATTATGGAGAAAAACTAGTAGTAATAGTGCAGACTTAGTAAATAGATAGTGTTGAGGGAATTATTTGTTTAGTGGAGTAATGGTGTTCGGGGGGAAACTGTTCTTGTGCCTGGTTGTTCTGATGTGCAGTGCTCTATACTAGTGTCAGTTTGAAGGTAGGAGTTGAAACAGTTTGTGTCCAGGATGCGAGGGTTCAGTAAATATTTTCATACCCTTCTTTTTGACTCATGCAGTACACAGATCCTCAAGGAAGGCAGGTTGGCAGCAATTGTTTTTTCTGCAGTTCTGATTATCCTCTGAAGTCTGTGTCTGACTTTTTGGGTTGCAGAACCAAACCAGACAGTTATAGAGGTGCAGATGATAGATTCAATGATTCCTCTGTAGAACTGTATCAGCAGCTCCTTGGGCAGTTTGAGCTTCCTGAGTTGGCACAGAAAAAAAACATTTTTTGTTGTGCTTTTTTGATGACATTTTTGATGTTAGGTGACCATTTTAGGTCTTGAGATATGATAGAACCTAGAAATTTGAAGGTGTCTATTGTTGATACTGTATTGTGTACAGGAAGCCGACCCTCTGGAACCAGCTCCTCCCAGATATCAGAGTTGCCCCCACCCCCCTTGCCTTTCTCAAGCTCCTTAAAGCCCACCTCTATAGTCAGGCATGGGGGAATTGAAATTTCCCTTCCCCCTAGGTTTATAGAATTTATACATGGTATGCTTGTATGTATGAGTGGTTATTTAAATTGGGGGTTTTAAGATTATTTTTAATATTAGATTTGTTTACATTGTCTTTTTATATTGTTGTTAGCCGCCCCGAGTCTTCGGAGAGGGGCGGCATACAAATCTAATAAATTTAAATACAAATACAACTTGTGGTGGTGTTGCATCAGCACACTTTGGAGCACTCAAAATGATAGTGTACTGCTGCTTTCTGCACCAGTTGGAGTCTCTGAGTGGTCTTCAAGGGCCATCCACGTGTCACAGTAATCCAGCCGAGAAATGACTACGGCTGGGTTCAAGAACTGGCACAACTTTAGCTGCGGCTATGAACTACTCTTTCAGCAATGAGTTTAAGAGGACCCCAGATTGTACACCAACTCCGTCTAGCGCAGTGATATCCCATGTAGAATTAAACCCAAGGCCACTTGGTATTGCGAAGGTTGAACTACAACCAGTTATTCCCCTGCCCAGAAAAACTAATTTATTTATTATTTGGATTTGTATGCCGCCCCTCTCCAAAGACTCGAAGACTAATGCAGCCAGGGCTGGAAATATAAAACTACGTACCAGCATATTGATGGCATTTTACCCAAAGTCCTTCCCCATAGGTTTCATATAGTACATGCCTGTGCAATGGTAGAGGGAGAAGGACCACACAGATAATTAAAAATCATTGCAGGTTGGTGTGCCAATCAGCTGTTCGGCTGCTAGCAAGTGTCAGCAGCACTGGAGCAGACATTGGTGGTGAAACCTGGAGGTGTTAGAGATGCTTGGCAGCTCATCTTTAAGCGCAGCATCTGCAGTGGAATTTATTGATTTCCTTAAAAACACCAGTGGGTCACGAATGGCTGCTTGATGGGGTACAGAGTATATGTAGGGCTGATATATACACTAACTAGGAATCAAAGGAATATTGTACCAAAATCTGCAGGGAAATTTAAAAAGATTGTTCAACGTTTCCTCAGAAAGGTCAACTACAATTACAAAGGTTTGCTTGCCATCAGAAATAATAATACATTATGCGATAATGTAATTATATCTTCTCCATCAAAATTATTGCACCTGCAGAATGCCCTATCAGCATTTTTAGGAGTTTCACCATCTCTTGTGGGAGGCAAGTGGATCTTTGTGTAGGGCTCTTTAAATCTTGGGATAGGATTTTGCAGCTAAAATTACTCAGATTTGTTCTGGCTGGTCATCAGGTGGGTGGATTCAGAAGACTCATTGGTCTTGTGTTTTTCACTAGGGTTCATTTCAACATGGTGAATCCCTTGTTGGATTTTAATATGTGTATTTTTTGTATCTTTTTACTGCTCTTAATTTGAAGTTGTGAATAACTTTTGTTTTTGCCTTATGAAAGTCAACAGTTAGGGGACTCTCCCCTGCATAGCGAAAGTGATCTGATTTTTTACATTTACATTGGATTTTTGCTACAAAGATTTTGTATTCTATTACTTTTTAAAAAGCTTTGGTCTTACTTCTTTTAACCTCTGATGGGAACATCGACATCCCCCTTTTACTATTCATTTTTTATTTGGGAAATGTTAATTTTTCTGTTCTGCCATTGTTCATTAGTACATCTACTCCTAGCCTTGAGAGCAACTGTTTATATTTTGTTGTGAAAGATCAGCTACAAGAGCAATTTGGACTATATCAAAATGCAAACAATAAATCAAGGATTCTAAATACATCATATATTCTTTATAATGTCTATAAAAATAGATATAAAATTAAGACAAGAGCCTGATCAATTTAATGTTAAAGTCCTTTTGGGAGCCTTTGAAAAAATGTTCTTCAACTTACAAGTTCAAATTGAAAATGTAGATAAAAAGTTTATCTTAATTTTTTTTTAAATGAACCCAAAGATGGCACTGAGACAATAATAGTAGTAGTAGTAGTAGTAGTAATAATAATAATAATAATAATTATTATTATTATTATTATTATTATTATTATTATTATTATTTATTAGATTTGTATGCCGCCCCTCTCTGAAGATTCGGGGCGGCTCACAACATAACAATAATACAATATATTACTAATTTAATAATAAAATTTAAAAGTCAATTAAGAAACATTAATAGTCATAACCAGTGTCATAAAATCACCAACTACACAATCGTACACACTCAACCCAGTTCATCATATAACAAAGGTCAGAAAACACAATGAAAGGGGGAGGTAATCATCCCCACGCCTGGCGACAGAGATGAGTCTTCAGCATTTTACGGAAAGCGAGGAGGGTGGAGGCTGTTTGAATCTCTGGAGGGAGTTGATTCCAGAGGGCCGGGGCCACCACAGAGAAGGCTCTTTCCCTGGGCCCCACCAACCGACGTTGTTTAGTCGACGGGACCTGGAGAAGGCCAACTCTGTGGGACCTAATCAGCCACTGGGATTCATGCGGCAGAAGGCGGTCTCGGAGGTATTCTGGTCCGATGCCAAGTAACAATCGCTAAATCAGGCTTATAATTGGATGGATTGGAATGCAGTTTGTGTCTGGCAAATTTGAATGAGAAGGAAATTAAGTTTCAGAATTGCAGGTTTATTGGAAAAGACTGGATAGATTAGATTAGATTAGATTACTAGAGTTAGAAGGGACCTTGTAGGTCATCTAGTCCAACGCCCTGCTCATGCAGGAGTCCCTTCACCATTTCAGACAAATGGCCATCCAATATCCTCTTGAAAGTCTCAAGCGTTGGAACTCTCAACCTCTGCAGGCAAGCTGTTTCACTGGTTGATCGCTCTGACTGTCAGAAAGTTCCTCCTTATTTCCAAGTTGAATCTCTCCTTGGTCAGTTTCCATCCATTACTCCTTGTCTGGCCTTCTGGTGCCTTGGAAAACAGTCTGACCCAGTCCTCTATGTGGCAGCCCCTCAAGTGTTGGAACACTGCTATCAAGTCTCCCTGGTCCTTCTCTTTGCCAGACTGGCCATGTCCAGTTCCTCTCTTCATATGTTATATGGATTCAAAAGATTTGAAGATGATAGAATTGATGAATGATTGGACACTCTTAAGAAGATTGATGGGGAATGGACTTATATTTAATCAAAACAATTATCAAGAGATGCTGCATTTCAGTTTGTAGGAAAATTATTTGAACAAATGCTGTAGAAATATTTACAACAGAGATTTATTAGTATAGGGAATGAGATGCAATTGTTGGAAAAGATCCCAATAAAAAAATTAAGGAAGTTTTATCATTAAGAATCAATTGAGGATATTTGATCAGAGATAACAAATGCAGCAGTTTATGGTAGATCAGAAGCTATTGACTTCTGATCTACCATAACCATTGCAATCATTATCTCTGAATTAATTATCTTTGAGTTAATTAAAATATCTAAATTATTTCTATTAGTTAATTACAATAATAGATTGCTTTGAAGTTTGATTTTGGTTTTACCTGTTAACTATTTTTATATCTAATAGATTGATGTTAGGTCAAATTGGTTGGATAAACAGCTATAAAAGTTCATAAACTGTGGGCCTATTTCACAATTGGGGAGAACTGTTATCCTTGAAATATATTTATCAGTATTCAGTGAGGGGTACAATCTGTGTGTATGTTTTTTTAAGCACTTTTAAATGTCTTGTTTCATTTTGCTTTGTTCTTGCATTTTTGTTCTCTCTTTTCTGGAATGTCTATTTTAATTTTGTGAACAAAATAAAACATTGATTGAAAAAAAATGTACTGCCAAGCTTTTCACATTTCCAACTCTGTTTTGAAATACAGTGATCCCTCGGTTAGCGCGGGGGTTACGTTCCAAGACCTCCCGCGCTAACCGATTTCCGCGTTATACTGGATGCGGAAGTAAAAACACCATCTACGCATGCGCGCCATTTTTTTTCATGGCCGCACATGCGCAGATGGTGGAGTTTGCGTGTGGGCGGCGGGGAAGACCAAGGGAGGTTCCTTCAGCCGCCCAACAGCTGATCTTTCCGCAGCGAGGAGCCGAAGATGGGGTAAAGGCAAAGGGGAAACTGAAGCTTTCTCCTGTGACAGGGAGGGAATTCCGGACAGCCCTATCCCTTCAACAGGAAGGCGGGACTGGCATCGCTTCTTCTTCTTCTTCTCGCTCGGGAAGATGAGACAATCGCCGTCGCCCGTCCTCGTTCCCGCCCTTTCCCACCCCGTCCGTCTTTTCCTATCCAAACGCGCTCTAGTCACGAAACTTCTGGCAAGTCGTGCTCAGTTGGCAGCCTCCGATGCCCCCGAAGGTGCAACCCCGAGACGGGAATTGTGGAGGTGGTTGGACGTCCGAAACAAACGTGCTGTGTGTGCGTGTGAGGAGAGGGTAGGTGGTGGATGGTGCGCGTGCGTGCGGGAAATGATCCTCGCAAGCTTTTAAATTAAAGAAACATAGAAACATAGAAGACTGATTATTATTTTGATTATTTTATTATTAATTATTTTTTAATTAATATTTTTTGAAAAACCGCGTTGCAGCGTTTCGCGCTAATCGAGAACGCGCAAATCGAGGGATCACTATTTTTGATAATTTCTCTGGTGGGGTATACTAAATTTAACCTAATAACTAATTTTATTTTAAAATTCTCTTAAATTCCCACTATCTATTAGCACTTTAGGCCAAGCTAGGTATGCAGTATAAGTCTTGACCTGATGCGAAACGGCAAGTTGACGTTTAAAACCTTCAAGGTGAGAATGTTGTTTGTCCTGATACCATTTGGCATTCTGCCTACCCATTAATAACTCTGAACATGGAATAGCTCCTCCTGTAAAAGAAGACCAACAACTTGCTGTGATGCAGACAACACATAAAGAAATGATTAATGTCTGGTGAAAGAAACCAAGTAGTCACTCCAGAGCAGTTCGTTGTTACTTGCCTATAAACCGGAATCTTGCCAGACTAAAGCACAAATCTACGTAACTATTAGGCAAACACTATGAAAGATTAGGGAGAGTCCACCCTGTCACTCTTTCTACATGCCAAAGATTCCATGCTGAGCTGCCTATTTGTTCATTAGAAAAGACCCCCTTCCTCTTGTAACTACTACATTCCATCATGGGAAAGCAGTCAAAACTAAGTTCCTCCACAGATGGTTTTAATTAATTTTAATGAATCATTCATTTAAATTGCATGTGGTTGCTTAACATAACAAATACTGTGATAGCATGGTTTTGGTTTTATTTATTAATAGATTTTTTAATATAAACTTCCAGGAGCTCATATGGAATTGGTGATATCTATAAGAAAATAAACCTAAGAAATATTTTTGGATCCATTCCTAAACTATTTTTTATCTGAAATTCATAATTCTAAAATGAATTGCTAGAAAATTTTATGCAATGTAAAATTGCAATCTAATGAACAAATGTGATACAGCAAGAACGCATTGGTTATAGATATTGGATATAGATCACAAATACATATGGATACACTAATTTAGTGATACGTAAAATTGAATACTGCTTCTAAAGAGTATTCGCTGAAATTATTGTACGAACAAGTGTTAGGTTAAAAGCCTAACTGTCACATCTTCTCAGATGGTATTCACAAAAACCTTTCACCACCTTACATTAGAAAAAAGCTTAAGTATTTTAATACAATAGGTTAGTTCTTTAAAAGTTTTAAAAAGCTTGCTAGTAATAGATATTATAGCACATCCAATTCTTGGATGCATGTTGAAAATGTCTAAGAAGAAGATTATGGGGAAATGACAGGATAGCAAATGAATATTAGTCAAGCACAAGCCATGATTTGCTACTGCTATTGGGGGTTAAAAGAGAGGCAGGTATGACGCTAAACTGTTTCTTTATCCTGATATATGTATATAAAAACCAGTTAAAAGCAATTTTAAAAATAAAAGTAAAACAGTATCACAAGGAGGAAAATATTGCATAAAATGTAGCCAACATATTGGTTGCTTATTACCACAGCATCTCCAAGATTGAAAAGTTTGAAATTGAATACATTTTGAGGCCTTTTGGGAAGTGCATGAGGGTTGGAGTTAAACTACTGCTGCATATTTAAATCTTACTGATTAAAAGTAGTTAAGGTTTACTGTGGTGCATAATATAATTTTGTTCTTTACTTTTGATACACTAGGGGGAGCATTTTTACTACATTTGGTTTGTAATTTATTATTTATTTGAGTAGAAGAGAAATACTGAATGTTTGGCTTAAAACTTCATATAATTTTAAAATATAAATTATTTGTAAACAAACACAAAGCAAAATGTAACAGTCTTATTATTATAAAAGTATGTTTTGAGTTTTTTTTAAAAGAACTTTGGTAATCATAATTGCCCTTAAAAATATTTCTTCCAGTCATGGTGAATTTTTGAGGCTTAAGCATTTACTCTTAACAAATATAGCAGAATGTATTACGGCTGGTCCAACATTAGTGAGACATTTCTGCTGTCATTAATCTTCCTACAGAAAGTCTGTAACTGACTTTTTATCTAAATTACATGTATCGTACACAGACAATACTAAACCTTGAAGCAATAACATCAAAATACATGGAAACTGATATTAATGAAATGAGTAGCATCTGTGCATGCAAACTGCTTTTCTAGCCTTTGCAAGAACCATCCAGTTCTATAAATGTTACATAAGGCGCTAAAAGTCTTGGGTTGGAAGGATGCGACAAAATGGACAATGCAAAATTGGTACCGGTACATGATGGACCATATTCAATTTGAGATTATGGATAAAAGGATGTATTTGGTTAATGAAACTGACTTGCGACAACTGATGGGACGGTGGGACAAGGTAAGATGATACATGGTGAGTAGAATCCGAGACCAGGCTACAAGGAATAAATTGGAATCACTCTATAATATGCAAACAGATAATTTGCTCTTGAGTTAAAATGGTATATACAAGAAACACCCCCACCCACCCCCCGATTTGGTGGTGGGGTGTGAATGTTTGTCTGGTGGTGGGCACTACTCACAAAGCACCTGTTTTATGTTGTGTGTGTGCTCATATTTTAAAAAATCAATAAAAATATTAAATAAATATATATATAAATGTTACATAATAGGTCCTGAGTGTATGGCTGGATAAGCATGAACTGGATGGATGGATGGACAGATGGCTATTTTTATTTTTATTTTATTTATTTTGTCCAATACACAATAATACACAATGAAGGTTATAGAGGATATAGTAGAGAAGAAATACGTAGTATTTAAGTGGTCCTTAACTTTAGCCATTTGTTTAATGACAGTTTCAAGTTGCAGTGGCACTGGAATAAAGTAAACCAATATCTGGATGTTTATTTACTTTGAATATTTGCAGGGTTTTCTGTATTGCCCTCTTCAAAGGGAAGTATATATCCTGATGTCAATATATTGTAAGTATATTGGTCATTTTATCACAACATAAAAATCCTAATCAGTCCCAATCACTAGGCTTCCAGTTTGTGCCTGCAGAGCATAATGGTTGATCTATATTGTGAAATTCATTTTAGCAGTCTTCTCAGCCATTGGAAAGGAAGCTAGGAAGTTATCACTTCCTGTTTCACTTCCCTTTTCTTTGTCTTGCGAGCTAAAACAATAAGAAATGTTGTTGAACAGTCCACAAAAAAAATCAGGAGAGGAATGAAATTTAGTAATACAGTAGATTGTTTCACAGCATTGGCCCTCACTACGGAAGCCACAGAAATCGCTGCTGATGTTAGATGTGTATCGCATTGGGTGAGGAACCTATAAGAAGACCCTTGCAAAAAAATCTGGAAACAGAACAGATTACAGAGGAGGCAATCTAGTAGGCAACTTGGACTCAGGGCTTTGTATACTGGCGCAAATTTATTTTTATTTTTTTACAACAAAGAAAGATGATCTTGTTCAATTATTAACACACAAGCTTTGTTTCAAACACAGCTTACACTCAGTTATAGCATGTTAAGAACTCTTAGCCCAAAATACTTTCATTTGAAATAGAACTGAGCTGGTTGGTTAGTGGGATGAACCAGTTGGTAAAGCAGAAATGCTTTGAAAAATATTAAATAAACAAAACTCCAAACTATCCCAAACTTATAATTTAACTCCTTTTTTTTTTGCATCTGTGTTTTTATATGTTCTCCTCTCAGCGAGCACATGGCTAGGAGAGCCTTTACACATCATTATTTTGTGCACCAGTTGTAGGCTCTCCTGGATCAGGATGACCTGTGCTCAAGTCATTCAAACCTGGGTCATCTCAAGTCTGGACTACTGCAATGTATTTTCCATGGGGTTACCCTTAAAGAGCATTCAAAAGCTACAACTGGTGCAGAGTGCAGCAGCGTAAGCAATCTGGAGCCACTAGAATGGCCCACGTTTAACTGTTGTTCAGTGAGTTACACTGGCTGCTGGTTTGCTTTCAGGTACAATTCAAGGTGTTAGTTATTACTTACAAAGCCCTGCATGGCACGGGTCCAGATTATTTACAAAACTGGCTTATCCTAATGGGATGGGCCTGCCCCACCTGTGCTGGCAAAAAGTATACATGCTGCGGATCCTACCAATCAAGAAATTTCAGCTGGCAAAATCCAAGGGAATTGGAACATTTTACTCCTCGGGGTAAGATCTACTCCCACCTTCTGACCTTCTATAAGGGTCTGAAAACCAGTTGGTGTGGATCCCCAGTGTGGGACACCACATTGGGGGTGGTTGAGGAACTAATAATAGATTACTCTTCACCTCCTGCACACCTTTTTCTCTCCCTCCACATCTTTTAGCTTAATTTATAATTTTGTTGCCACATTTGTATTGTATATTTGTATTGTTTACTGCTTGTATCTATGAGCTACTCAGTGTCACCATCTGGTTTATAAATAAAATAAATAAAAATAAGTATGTGGAACACATTTAAATTTGTCTCACTAGATCAAACTGAGTATCTATTTTTCCCACCAAGCTTGTTGTTAAGAGGCTCTGGTGGTTCATAAGTTATGATTTATCTAAGCATCTTTGTATTCAATAATATAGTAGCTTGGTTTAGCTATCATATTTTCTAATTTTGGAAGCCATCTGAGCTAAGATCCTACAATATGTGTAAACTGTACAACTTACGCATCAATGAAAAAAATGTTTCTACTGTTCAGTTAGGTTTATAAGAATTTCACAAGTGGCAGTTTTCATCAGGCTGGGTTGGGTACATCCATTTTTGAGAAAGAGCCATTGTGAACCATCAAAGGTCATCAGCCAAAGCTGAAATCAGGTCTCTGGATGCTGATGGCACCAGGCTCTGAATTGCTCCTTTGTTTCTCTTATCATAGCAATTGTAGGACTGGACCACAGAAATATATGCTTTCCCCATTGAAATTCTCACAAATCTGTCTAACAAGGCAATACATTTTAGAGCTCTTGGGACCTGTCTATTGTTATTTTATAAAATTAGACAGAATGCTTTGTGTGGGAGAAGAGAACACGAAACTTAAATATGATTGAATTTAAGAAATGTGTATTAGGCTTTTGGCAACAGAGAATCAACTCAGTCTCTTGGTTTCTAGTCTAATTCTAGTTCTAATCCAACATTGGACATGAAACCAGATGGGTGCTCTTCAGCCAGTCACTTTCTCTCAGCCCTAAAAAAAGAAACAATGGCAAACCACTTTTGAAAAACCTTGCCAAGGAAACTGCAGAGACTTTTCCAGGCAATCTGAGAATCAGACATGATTGACAGGAAGAAAAACATGGAAGAAATACCAAAACTTGTAATACAAAGAACCAACAATAGTTTTAATAAACATTAGGTGGTTAAAACTTTATTTAAAAAGAGATATCTTGCTGATAGCTGAGATGGACAGTTCTATAAGTTCAGTCAATAAAATCTAATACAGGTAAGGTAAAAAATGTTTCCATCTCAATGCACGGAATTCTACATACAGATTAATGCTACTAAATAAGTTTTTCCATAATTTGTCATCAACTGTCAACATTATAGTTCTGTGAATTCATCATTTATAATATACATAACAGCCTGTAAAATAGGAATGACTTTAATTCTACTTTAATTAGGTCCCACAGAGTGGGCCTTCTCCGGGTCCCGTCAACTAAACAATGCCGGTTGGCGGGTCCCAGGGGAAGAGCCTTCTCTGTGGCGGCGCCGGCTCTCTGGAACCAACTCCCCCCGGAGATTAGAACTGCCCCTACTCTTCCTGCCTTCCGAAAACTCCTTAAGACTCACCTTTGCCGTCAAGCATGGGGAAACTAAACATCTCCCCTGGGCATGTTAATTTATACATGGTATGCTTGTGTGTGTGTTTGCTATTACATGGGGTTTTTCTTAAATCGTTAAATATTTTAATTAATTGGATTGTTGTGACTGTTTTTACTTGTTGTGAGCCGCCCCGAGTCTTCGGAGAGGGGCGGCATACAAGTCCAACTAATAAATAAATAAATAAATAAATACTCTGCTTATTAATCATTTCTGATCATCTGAAGATCATCTTTACTGCAAGTTCATCCAAAATAGTTGGAAGTGAACAATAGCATGTTGCCTTGCTTGATGTGCTCTAGATTTTAGTTTACATAGAATATCATGTGCATGTTTGGAGTAAAATGCTTAGAGCATGTTGTGCTTTGGTTGTGCTTGTACCATATGTGCCAAAACTGATTGACTCGCATGTCAGATAAACAACTAAAGCCGTTAATTTACCTTAGATCTTTTTTGGCTTACTAAAAAGCATTAATTGAAAGCTTTGATTTCTCAGCATCATGATGGACAGCAAGGTTAATCTCTATGGGTACATCTGACCATCTCAGATAGAAGGGGGCAATTGGTATTACGAGAAAGAGCACAATTCAAAAGAAATGAAAGAGGAAAATAATACACTATGCATCTAGGAAACAAGGAGAAAAGAGAAGGCTGTAACAAATCTGAATTAAAGTGTTATGATCTTGTTATGTTGATCATAAAATGGAAGAAACCAAGGAAATTGGTTTCATTAACAAACTTTAGTGGCAGAGATCATCATATTGAGCCAGAAGCAAATTTCCTGGGAACTTCTTCCAATATCCCCTGGCAGTAAGTGTACTTAATGTCAAACCACTATGAGTCATCATCACTGGTTGAAAATTCTGGGTATTTCTGTCTCAATACATGTAGAGTGTGCCCAGCTTCTTTTGAAGGCAAAGAATTTTGTATGCAGATGGCAAGGATATATAAGATGGAGTGTATCAATGCAGCAATCTCTTACATTTGCCTTTTCATCATCTCAATTACTAGTATTTCTTAGTAGTATTTCCAATATTCTTCCTCCCAACCCATGTATCAAAATTCTATCTATCTATCTATCTATCTATCTATCTGTCTGTCTGTCTGTCTGTCTATCTATCTATCTATCTATCTATCTATCTATCTATCTATCTATCTATCTATCTATCTATCTATCTATCTATCTATCTAACTCTAGGTGAAATGAATCCTGGTTCTTCTAGAGTTAAATCTTTAAAATTAGGTCTTGCTGAAAGAAAGCTGGCTTGGTTTCCTAGCAACCACTGCATGGGATGCTACTGTCATTCACTGGATACTTCCCTGGAGAGTCAACCTTCTGCTCATACAAAACAGGTTATGATTGGGTAGAGATGACATCACACTATTTGACAAGAGATACAAATTGTTCCAAAGGCGTCTCTGAATGCGATGACTTTCAAACTCATTCAAGAAGAAATCTTTTTGTTTTGAATAGCTTTCCATAATGCAACGATTTCTTCAAGCTTTGGACTACAGTTGCCTCAGGTTTGAAGAAAACCTTCTGGATTCATAAAGCAAAATTTCTGTAAAGGTATTAATCTATCCTTGAGAGTCTTCATTAGTTTGGCTAATCTTAGCGAGAGAATCTGTAGAAAGGTGAGTGGATAGTTGTTACACAACTATTATTGGTTACATAAGAGAAGTACAGATAGTGAAAGAATATTTTTTGGACATCCAATCTGTTTCCACGTTTCAGGAGATTTTTTAATGAATATTAAGTCCTGTACAAATGTATGTTAAAGGAGGCAAGGAAGCTATACTTTACTACTAGAACAAAGTTGCGCCTCATATGATTAGGGATTAAAATTATGTGAAACAGATGTAGACACAGACTCCTCTTGCAGAATATAAATATTTCCTCCCCCCCCAACTTCTAAAATGTATTTTTTTTTCCAATCTGGAATTTTCCAGATGTGAATAACTTTATTTCCTACAGAAAAATGATGCTGAATTATGGGAGTACAATAAAACTGCAAGGCACCAGATTGAGGAAAACTCTTCTACAAGCTTCCATATTTTATAGGATATCCATGAACCTACCTATAAACTACCTCTTTTCTCCTAAAATATGACTTCTTAAATTAACAGACATTGGCAGCAAGTTGAGGTTAGGAAACTAGTTTATACGAGCTTCTATAAAAACTAAGCTCGTATTACTTAATTTTCATCAAATGTACATTTTGTCAAATAATTGGAATGGATGTTAAAGCCTTCTCCAGCATTCAAAGACGACTGAAGTTTGCAAATTCTCAACTACTTTTTCAACTGTGGATTTGACAGTGTGCAATGAGGAGGATCCTTAAACTCTAGATTTCTCCATTACTCATCACACGTTTAGCTGGGCACTCCCCCTTTTACTGGATGTTGCAGTGTTGATCACTAATATCTCCATTTATAAGGATCTCAAAGGAAAGGGACTAGGAAAGAATATGGCTTGAGAAGGATATTACCATTGCATTACTAAAAACTTTATTGCCTTTAAACATGTATTTATGTTACTCATCTTTCCTTCAGAAATTTGAAGTGCTGGATATAGTCCATCCATTCTAATTATCTTAGCAGCAAACCTGTACAATAGGATAAGCTAGGTGTAAATTACTGGTCCAAAAATCACTTTGAGTTGATTTGAATTTATTTCCCAGATCTAGACCAATACTCTTAACCATTGCTCACTGCTTTGTGACTGTATACTGTAATCTGAAATGGCCAGCTGAATTAACCAAGTCAACAAGCGTAATAAAACTCTGAAAGTATTAATTTAACTTTCCAAGGTGTCATCATTTTACTTATCCTTATGAAAATCCTATGTTCCTCCACATGAGAAATAAAAGCAAGAAGCAGCACAACACTTTGACTCTAATACAGTGGTACCTCTACTTAAGAATGCCTCTACTTAAGAACTTTTATAAATAAGAACCGGGTGTTCAAGATATTTTTGTCTCTTGGTTAAGAACCATTTTCTACTTAAGAACCCGAGCCTGGAAAAATTTCCCAGGAAATTTGAGAGCGGCACGAAGGCCCGGCCAGTTTCCTGCCATTCCCCCTTTAATCCCAGCCATCTTGGGCTTTTCTAGGCTGCCAGAGGAGCCTTTTGGTGGCGCTTAAGGAGGCTTAGGCAGTCCAGAGCGAACAAAGCATTTTCCTTTCTCTGAGCGCTTGGAGAGGGAATAAACCTCTACGCACCCAGAGAAAAGAAATGCTCCCTTTGCTCTGGGCAGCGAAGGATTCACCACAGTGAAGGAAAGGCGCCGGCTACAAAGCGAGTGAGCGAGAGGGGAGTCCTTCAGCATGGGAAGGAAGAGGCAGCAGGTAGCAGCAGCACCAGCCAGTGTATGGGACGCAGCCTTATGCTGGGTGTATTGGAGGCACGTGCTCCTTCTTGCTGCCTCAGCATCCCCCCCCTTTTTTTAAGCCTTAAAGTTTTGGATTTTTTTGATTCCCCTCCCCTCCCCTTCTTCCTTCAGCAGCGACTGTCCTCCTCCTCCTCTTCTTCCTCTTCCTCCTCTCACCAAATTCTGAGCTTTTCTTTCTTTCCTAATGGGTTTGCACGCATTATTTGCTTTTACATTTATTCCTATGGGAAAAATTGCTTCTACTTACAAACTTTTCTACTTAAGAACCTGGTCACACAACGAATTAAGTTCTTAAGTAGAGGTACCACTATATTTGGAATGGAATTAGAATAGAACAGAACAGAATTCTTTATTGCCCAAGTGTGATCGGACACACAAGGAATTTGTCTTTGGTGCATATGCTCTTTCAGCATATTGCAGGAAAAAGTGAAGTGATCCCTTGAATGACAATTGAAACCATCAAGAAATCACCAGATGTTCTTCCAGCATCTGTCACTTCCAAACTGTCTTTTATAATTATTGAAATAAGTTTTAGAGGGAAACACATTTCTTATACAGTATATGAATTAGAATCATAACGTCTTGTGTCTGCATGCAATTAAATACTGTAGTGGCTTTTTAGTAATTGCAAGAATAAAGTAATGACAGAGAAAAGTGAGGGGCGAAGAAGCACACAACCAAGAATTACCTCTCATATGGATGTCACATGGTAACTGATATGCAAAATTTGGGAAGCCCAGCCCAATTCCCCTTTCCTAAATTTTTTGGCAAGGGGGTAGGGTGCAGCTGCTTTGAAAAGTTCCTAGGCAAGATTTCAGAAGTTTGTTTGTTTATTTATTTATTTGTTTGTTTGTTTGATTTTTATGCAGCCCTTCTCCTTAGACTCAGGGCAGCTTACAACATGTTAGCAATAGCACTTTTTTAAACAGAGCCAGCATATTGCCCCCACAATCCGGGTCCTCATTTTACCCACCTCGGAAGGATGGAAGGCTAAGTCAACCTTGAGCCGGTGATGAGTAGTAGTTTACCATTGTATTTTTCTTAGAAGAGAGAATGGTTGGGCCAAAGTCGCCCAGCTGGGTCTCCCCTCCCCACAAGGAGTTCACAGTCGCCTGGTTGCTAGCCTTAATCACCACACCAAATGGTGTTCCCTTTCTATGGAAAATATAAAATACCGGTGTTGCTCTATTATCCAAAAGGCAAAGAAATCCATTATTCCAAAGTGTTATAAAACAAAGTTTATTTTGAAATACTTTATCATAATGAATTGCATCTCTTTGGTAAAAATAAACTCCATCAACATTTTAATTAATAGAGGTTAGCATACAAAAACATTTTTAAACCAGGTCAACTACTAAACGGGGCTCAAGGAATTTCAGGTTAGGGGTTAAAATCTACTGGCAGAGTCTCAGTCAATCCAAGAAGTTGCAGGGGCAGGTGATGGGAAGAAACAGCTAATGTAGATTATTATTATTTTTTTAAAAAAAAGAATTCTGCTTACTTTGATCTGAAAGCATTCTTACAATTTCCATTTTTAATAAATAATAGTTACAGTGAATTGGCAATTGTAAGTGGTCTATCACTACAAGATGGCAATGTAATACTTTTAAATTATACACTTTTAAGTCTGAAAAAAAATACACTTCTAAAAACAAATCTTTTCTTGGCACTGGCAGTTAAACTGTGGAGAATGTGCTTTTTTTTCCAAATAAATGGCAGGTACAAGATTTTTTAAAAATACTCTATTCCTCTTTTTCAATAAATATTTTGACTACCCCATCATTAGCATTGCAGGGTGTGCTTTGCTTTTACTGTCGTATTTGCTTTAGCCAAATAAAGACGCTGCAGACTGTTCCAATCCAAAGTTGGCTTTTTCTAAGGAAGGCTGCCTGCACTTCTCATGGAAGCTATAATTTAGCTCCAGAATATGAAATGGAGAAATATTTGCACAATACTGACATCAGCTTCAACCTCAAGAACAGGTGGGTCTCCCGCAGAAATCCCTCCATGCTAATTTTTAGCAGTTGAAGAGGATCAGATAATATTCCACTGTCACCTCTTTTTTCCCTGAAAGCTAAACTAATTTTCTGAAAGGAATTTACCTTAAAAAAAATTTAAGGTAAGATTACACTTTGCATCTAAAACAAAACATGCCCATCATATCTACTTCTCCTGACTATGATGTATACAATTACTGGCCTATGATGTATACAATCACTGGCCAATGGCAATGATCTGCACACACTTTCTCACATGTAGTAGTCTACGGAGAGGGGCGGCATACAAATCTAATAAATGAAATAAAACTTTATAGAATGCATCAATGCAGCCTGATCAAGAGCAAATAATTCCATGTTAATAGGGGACAGACTGGCTGGCCTAGGGATGTTCTCTGTGCAGCAAGTATAGGTTACACATATCAGTTCCACACTATTAAATCACTGCAACCGTCCTTTTCTTTCTTCCCAAAAGATAAAGCTATGCTGACAAGGACTATTACAAGTTTGTAGGACCAGCACAGCTAATCTAGTACATTCTGAGATGCATGAAATGGTGCTAAATCAACCTACAGTGGTCCCTTGACTTTCGTGGGGGATACGTTCCAAGACCGCCCGTGAAAGTCAAATTTCCGCGAAGTAGAGATGCTCCCTTCCTTCCTCCCCCTCCCTCCTCCATTCCTGGTTCTACTTACCCCAGAACCCGCAGGGCCAACGGGGTGGCAAGTTGCGAATAGGCGGCGGGCAGCAGTAAGGCTCGGCTTCAAGTGGAGCATACCAACGCTCTGAGAATTACAGGGGAGGGATCAGGAGGCTGGGGCGGAAGCGGAGCAGGACGGCTGGGGTGGGGGGAGGAGGAGAGTTAAAACGTACAGTACTGTACATCAGGGGGGGGCTGGGAAAACGTTCAAATGTTCAAAAAAAACCAGAGGTTTTTTTAATTAATATTTTTGAAAACCCGTGGTATAGCCTTTTCGCGAAAGTCGGACTCGCAAAAGTCGAGGGACCACTGCATTTCCCTTTCTTCTGAAATGTACAAAGCCATTAATATATGGGTAGCCATCCCAAATTCCCAGCGTAGGCTCCTAAAGCATCAGGAAGGATTCTAGGCTACTAGTTTTCTATGCAAGAATTATAACAGATCTTTAACCTTGCTGATCAGAACCCTGGCCATTTAGAATGGAGATGCATGATTGCAATAAAAGCACCCCAATTTACTAATCAAATATCCCAGCACCATCTGGGTATGTTTTAGACACAGGGGTCCCCAACCAGGTTGTGTGAGTGGCAGGCCAGCACACGCAGCTCAACTTACACAAATGGCAGGCCAATATGCACGCAGCCCTATCCTCCTTCTCCCCACCAGCCAGGACCACAAGCTGCAAAGGTTAGGGACCACTGTTTTAGACATACCAAAGCTAGGTAACCTTAAGCAAAGAAAATGAGGACTTCCCTACAAAGATATGAAAACACTTGTTTTTCTTTGAAAATTAGAACAGTAAGTTCAGCTTGGATTTTGGCCATAGGAAGACACATATACTGTAGTTGTGAATACGGCTAGTAAAGGCAAATAATAATAATAATAATAATGCAGCTTTTCCCCATATCCACAAGAACCTGGATATGGCAGTTCCCTTCTTCATGAAATTTGCACAATGAATTTAGAAGTTAATCGAATCTAACATATTACAGGTTGTTCTACCTATTCTGGAGAAAGTACATATATAAATCCCTGTTTGGGATCTCTTCAAAATGGGAGAAGGTGGAGCAAGATGTCATATTTTTGCAGCTCAAAAAGCACCATGCATATAGTAAACAAGTATATGAGGAGGAAAAATCTAAACCTCTCTCTAATATGCTATTTGCCACCTGCACATATATTACTTCCCATTTATAGGCAGAAATTGTACAATCAGAGGGCTTCCCAAAGTCATGCTATGCAAGGTAACTAAGATTGCAAGCATCTACAATCGTAGCTCTTTAAATCTGGGCTTTCTGAAGCATCTGTTCTCACCAAATGCTTTTATTGCTCTGCCTTTGGACTTGAAGACCAGTAGGGAAAGTGCTATCATAGAGGTGACACTAGGCCTTTTCCCAATGGGAGGACACTGAAAAACAATTGTGCACATATCAACTTTTGTCTGGAGAAAAGAGACTGCAAACAAGACTTTTAACAGGTCAAATGTAAGACGACAAACCTGAGCAAAGGAGCTCTTAGGGAAAGTAGCCTCAAGCATGGAAATCTGGCCAATATGTATTGAGAACTGAAGTCAACTTTTCTCAACTTTCAAGAGATAAGACCCAAAGAAACACATTTCTTTATAACCATATTACCTGCTTTGCTATGGAAACAAATTTCACATCACGCAAGTTATTTAAACACACATTTTGGACAAATGTTAAATGGGACATCTCTGCACAACATACAGGACTTAAAATGTGCCTCGGCACTTAATATACAGGCTTGCTTATAAATTTGTGAGTGGTGACTTTATATTAAATCCCCATGCTGTAGGTGCTCTCTGGATCATGTATATAATACAATATTCTTCACGTATCCACATGTTACCACATAGAAAACCCCATTTCATAGGAAGGATATATGATTAGAATCATTCAAAAGGTCAGATGAGAATTTTGCTTTCTATGAATTGATGTAAAAGTCTTCGACTCTCCTGTGATTTATAAGGTGAGATTTTTGTGAATCAATTCTACCCAGTAACAACCTGATTACTGAGCAATTATACAGTATTTTACTTTCTATTTATTGACTGCTTATTTTATTTAACGTAGGTACCTTTTGGCAGAAAATACCATACTTTCAAGCATACCAAGAGTCTTAAATAATCCTGACTTAACACATTTGCAGGGCATTCTAGGTTTCCACATGCTATCTTTTACAAATGCAAAACCTAGTAACACTGTTATTTTTTGTAGTAGTCATACAATGGAAGACCCTATTCAAAGAGGGGCAAATATTATATAACAGCAAATAAAAACAATATATTGAAAGCAACTTTTAGTCCATAGGTCTTTTTCCAATTTTCAATCGCTATGCTGTCTGGATCTCATAATATTGACTAATGGAATAAAAAACCAGGAAGTTATACAAAATCTTGGAAGTAGACCCCTACATTACTCCTTCCTTAGTAAAACCTAATCAGCAGGTTATTTCAAAAGTGATTCTGGCAAGCAGGCATGTTTTTTACCAATCCATGACAATTTCTGGATTGAAGAGCTGAAGCAGGCAATATACAGAATGAGCACCATTTGTGTTTAAACTTGACATCAAAGAAAGTTGTCTACAAACAGGTGAGCGTGCAAACATCCATGCATTAGATTTTTGTTTCTGTCTATAAAATATCAATGTGGTTACAAGGTTGACTCACTTATAGGTTGCTATCATTTTAACAAAAAAAAATATTCTGAAATACTAAAAACTACATAATTTCTTACAAACTTAAGGCCTACACCAGGAGAATCTCTGCTGATGTTATTCTAATAGCACTGTCCTGGGTGTGCTGGGACTGCAGATCTCAAAATTTCCATTCTTCATGGTGCCTGGGAATTCTGTGACTTGCAGTTACACTACAGCTAGATGTTGCCAAATTAAGGGAAGCTGTAACAGTAGCAGCATTCAACAAAGTAGGGCTGAGTGGTGTTTTGCATTCTAAGGCAAAAAAACACATTTGAACATATGGGGTATGAACACTACATCTCTCTGCTTTTTTTGCTAGCTCAAAATACCTGCTGTATGATAAATGTGATTAAGGGGATTGTAGATAGGTGCTATGTGATTGTCCCCTTAAGCTCCAAAGGGCCATTTTGCCTTTGAATCTAAAACTCCACACAAGCTTACAATAAACCTCAAGGGGGGAATGGTTCCTTTAAGTTCTGGAGCTCTTATAATCAGTCCAGTTAGGATCACTGGAACCTGGTTAAGGCATTGAACTCCTACAGAACATTTAACAAAAAATACAGTGACAAGAGCTTGTAGCAGATATAGACAGTATGCAAGAAAAGGCAGTGAAGTTAAAGTCCCAGACATTTACATCTTTAACACTTTTGCCAAAGCAGCTCCATGTCATCAGTAGAAATGTGATGTACAACTCACAATAATGCAAAATGCAGAGAGGTAACAAGCAGATTTGCTTAAAGGGCCACTAGTGGACTCTCTTCCCTCCATTCTCAAAAGCATGGGAAATATCCAGATGAAATGTCATTTGTCAAGCTGCTTTCCAAACAAGTTATGCTTTGATCATTATGCAACATTCAAGACATGCACAGAGCACAACAGCCCCAGCCTGTAGTATGCAAACATTTCTTCCACGACTGACCACTGAAAAGTAATGGAATTGCATTAATAGACTGCAGCCCAAGACAGCTGTGCCAGCTTGGAGATTCCTGTTTTTCTGAGTTAAGCTTGTTGTTTCCAGTGCAGTTTGTTCCAACCAGGGATGCTTGCCACGTGACTCCACACTCATCAATATGGCTGATAGTAACAACAAAAAGATATCTGGATGATAGTTTGGCCCTGTACTTCAGACTAATTATCCCACAGGCAAATAACTGCCCCTATTCCAACTGTGTATTAGCATCAGCAGTGGGCTACAAGCCGGAACGCTAAATTGCGCTTGCCACCACGGCTCGTAAGTTCTTGCAGGACCAGCGTGATTTTGCTGCTGCACCTGTGGAGGTAGAAAAATTGCACATGGAGCCGTAGGTAAAAGTTCGTCGAAACACGGGCGCAATTTTGCTACCTCTACAGGTGCAGCAGCAAAATCGTGCTGGTCCCGCAAGAACTTACAAGCTGCCACGGCGAGCGCAATTTAGTGTTCCGGCTCGTAGCCCATCGCTGATTAGCATCCAATCAACACAGGAGTGTTGGTAGCCCTATGTCCTCACTTACGGCCCCCAGAATTGAGACGATGCACAACTGTTTCTGAATAAATGCCTAGTAGACACAGAAGTCCACAATTTTAGAAGTCCACATCTGGATACATTTTCAGAATTTGAATTCCCCAGTACAGTGCACAGAAACAGTAATTCTCACATCACATGGTCCATGCACTGTAAATATTATGTTCTGTGCAACTGTCATGCTAGATCTGAATTCAACAAGGGAGATTATATTATTGCTGAAATAATAAGATATAAAACATACAACAAAATCCATTCCACCTGCCAAGGAAAATGGAGGCTGCCAGGGGTGGACAGTATCTATCTCTAAGTTTCTTCTGTAGTTTCTAGGAATGCTGGGTTAAATCAAAGCAAAACTGAAAGCTGCAGGGTAGGCTAGGAAGTAGTGTGTTAGAAAGCTGCCACTGAAAGCCCTTGTTCTAACACAGGTGATACACAGTTTAATTGGGGGGGGGAAGAAACTCTCATGATCACCCCATTATAATTTTTAAAAACTTTACTTATAAAGAATCAGGGAGAAGATTAGTCTAGAATTGTTCAGCCAACAATGACTTTTCAATGCACTTATTTCTGTTGCATATGGAATATAATTCCATTATGGTCTGCGAGGTGATGTGCCAGAGCCCGCAAAACAACTCTTAGCTTATGAAGAACTACCTTAACCTAAAAAAATTAAAGTTCTCTGTGCAACGGTCATTTGCAATTGAGCAGTCACTCTTTTGCCCATAATTTAGATGTCAAGACAGAAAGAAGGGCCTTGGATTTGCCAACAGATGTATACACCATTGATCCAATATATAATAATTACAATTAACACAAACACAAGAGAAAGAACCAGCTCCTTATCTTGTGTTAAAAATAGGAAGAAAATTCTAATTACCCATTCGAGATCCCACTCTCAAAAATAGGAAGATTCACATATTGTATCTCTCCCCTACCCATCAATTTTATAATTGCAAACACCAGTCAACCGGCAACTGATTATCATGGCAGTTTTACACCATTCATGTAATCATAGACCCTAGGCTTTAAATTGAGGAAATCAGTTAACAATGGAAGCTAAAGCTGAAGGCTATAAAACATGTCTTTGTGTGTCTTGTTCCGCATTCTATATCACTAAAAAATGGAGATACTGTGGACCCTATAAGCAGTGAAAAATGGGGACATTACCTGCTTAGTTGCCCAATTTAAAATGGGTCTCTACACTTTTAGGACTACCAAATTCATGCATACCAACTGGGAATTAAACATATATGTGTTGTTTGCTTAAAAATTAAAAATCACCCCATTCTGAGGGCTAAGAATCATATTATTTATGCCTATTTTGCATAAATGAAATACAGTGGTACCTCTACTTAAGAACTTAATTCGTTCCGTGGCCAGGTTCTTAAGTAGAAATGTTTGTAAGTAGAAGCAATTTTTCCCATAGGAATCAATGTAAAAGCAAATAATGCGTGCAAACCCATTAGGAAAGAAATAAAAGCTCAGAATTTGGGTGGGAGGAGAAGGAGGAAGAAGAGGAGGAGGACAGTCACTGCTGAAGGAAGAAGGTGAGGTGAGGGGAATCAAAAAAATCCAAAACTTTAAGGTTTAAAAAAAAAGAGGAACTCTGAGGCTGCGAGGAGGAGCACGCGCCTCCCATACACCTGGCACAAGGCTGCCTCCCATACACTGTGCCAGAGAGAAACCCAGCTGGGCGAGAGGGGGGAACCTCCCACTCCTTTGACCAAAAGGCAGCTGCTGCTGCTGCTACCTGCTTTCTCTTCCTTCCCATGCTGAAGGGCTGCCTTCTCTTCTCGCTCACTCGCTTTGTATCCGGCACCTTTCCTGCATTGTGGTGACTCCACGGTTTGGCTGAAGCCCAGTTGATCTGGCTGAGGCAAAGTGCCCCCTTTTGCCTTTCTGCACCCAGATGCTCCAAGAGGCAACCTTGCGCCGGGTATATGGGAGGCAGCGCAAGGGAGTCACCACAGTGAACTGATTTATTCCCTCTCCAAGCACCCAGAGAAAGGAAAATCCTTCATTCTGGGCTGCCAAAGCCTCCTTAAACGCCACCGAAAGGCTCCTCTGGCAGCCCAGAAAAGCCCAAGATAGCTGGGGTTAAAGGGGGAATGGGAGGAAACTGGCCGAGCCTTCGTGCCACACTCAAATTTCCTGGGAATTTTTTCTGGGCTCGGGTTCTTAAGTAGAAAAATGGTTCTTAAGAAGAGGCAAAAAAATCTTGAACACTTGGTTCTTATCTAGAAAAGTTCTTAAGTAGAGGTGTTCTTAGGTAGAGGTATCACTGTATATTTCATTCATTCAGTATCTAATGCTCAGAACTAGTAAGACAGTTTTCCTTAGTGTGATCAAACTCTGTATCTAGCCTCTTATTCTAAATTTGCATTGGCATCCTTCAGTCTTGAAAGACCATGGCATCATGCTCTGGATTCTAAGGTACATCATACAAAAACCTGGCAGGTCTAGAAACTGAAGAGGCATATTGGGAAATGGCAAGCAATTCTCCATAATATACAATTTTTTTAAAGAATCCCTTGTGCATAGGACAATTCATTCCTCCAATGATCTGTTGGACCCTACATGTCACATCTTTAGCACAAAGTGACCCAGCCAATGATATCCATGTGAATCAATCATTCCAATGATAATAATGAATTTTCCATTTCCTTACAATTATTGAGACTTCCTCATCCGTTTCACACAATTTCCATTGGCCCTTCAACGCACAAATTAATTGCTCTTATAATTAAAAATAAAAACAAGATTTTATAAATGGTAAAATTATAATCTGCAAAAATTAAGAACAAACAAAAAAGTCCTTTTATGGCTTTGATCTCCCTTGCAAAGGGTAAAAGGAGGAATATTGCCAGCCTAAAAAATAAAACATGTATATAGATATAGATAGATCAATTATCTTCACACTGTGTTGTCATTTTTTTTCCTTCTCTTCTGGGCGTGGCTCTTTGCAGTACTTATTAGTGAGCCAAGACAAGTGCTGATCCCAGCGAGATGAAGAAGGGACCCAGCCGCCTCTTTGAGTTCGTCATCAATTTCTTGGCAGAGTTCCTCCAGGACCTTCTGATGAGGTTGGGCCTCATCTATGATACTGACACATGGCTGCGAAGTATAACCACTGTCTGCCAGAGAATCATCGTCATCTTCGTTGTCATCTGTGTCCACTTCACTCTGAAATCCTTCGCTGCCGTCACTCCCTGTCCGGGTGGCCTCTGAGACAAATTTGTATACATCATCGACAGAGGACAGGGAAGACATGCTGGAGAGCGATGCGCAACGCTGTGCAGCCACACTGCTGGCACTGTAATTGTGGTCCTCCTTGGGGTCAATGTTAGGGACCGCTGGATCACTCTCTTCCTGGGTGTGGTTATGGAATGTGCTACCATATTTCCTTTTCTTGGAGAGCTTGAGGGATGGTGGCTTTTCACCTAAGGAAAAAAACCCGAAAATCTTCTGAAAATTCAAGGGAGACAATAAGTCCAATAAACCTATAAAACATGGCTTAGGGCCGGACTATTTACAGGACCCGTCTCCTGCCACATACCCCCCAAAGGCCAATAAGAGCACACAGAGTTGGCCTCCTCCAGGTCCCGTCGACTAAGCAATGCAGGTTGGCGGGGCCACAGGGGAGGGCCTTCTCTGTTGTCGCCCCGGCTCTATAGGATCAACTCCCTCCGGATGGATGTCCATTCTGCTCCCACCCTACTGGTCTTCGATTAGGCCACAAAGACCTGGCTTTGCCGTCAGGCCTGTGGGCCATGAATTAACAACTATCATGGCCAAATTGTATAATGGTATGTATGCATGTTGAATAGTTTAACTATGAGTTTTTAATTAAGGTTTTATGGTTTTAGATTGTATCGTTGACTTCTTTTTATTATTTTTGTATTTCATATTGTTGTAAGACGCCCTGAGTCCTTTGGGATTGGGTGGCATAAAATTCAAATAAAATAATTAAAATAAAATAAAATAAATAAAATAAAATAAATAAAGTAAATAAAATAAAATAAAATAAATAAATAAAATGTTTCCACATTTAAAACACAAGGAAAGGATTCAATTAAAACCCAGCTCAAAATAGGAATGAGACCCTTTCTTTCCCTGTGTTTATTTCTTAGCTGGAATTTTAGATCATTCATTTCTGGAATATTTTTCATTATGTAAATCAACCAAGTATTCTCTAAGGGTATTGGGCTTCTACTTCCCCAGACAGCGTGTACAATAGTTCTGCCGCCTGAAGAATTATGGAAATTGAAGTTCAATTTGTGGACAGCATCAGGTATGGAATATGTTGCTGTGTTATTTGATTGTTCTCCCTCTCTTGTTCATCACACACAACCTCTTCTTTCCCCGCTTTCACTTTTGGCTCCTCTTTTTCTGGTTTCCAGGGCATTGACTAAATATTTTACCATCTCAACTGCTCCATCCCTTTCCTCGGTGCTCAATTAATTTTCACAAGTTCCGTTACCACTTTATTTGAAAATTGAACCTAATCATAGTATTAATAATAATTCTGCTCAGTCTAGAAACAAGTGACTTGCTAGACATGCATGTAATCTTTAAGAAAAGACCTAGTGGATCTAACTAACAAAGGGATGGGCAACCATCTTTCTCTCACTAGCAACAACTTATCAGGGACAGTGTTTGGGAGTAAAGCGCTGATTGAAACCAAAGCGTTAACTGTAAGTGGATAAAGATCTTAATCCCTTCCTCTTTTAATTGTTCGGCAGAAAAGTTTAATTTAACTGCAGAAAAAACAATTGCTGCCAACCTGCCTTCCATTGAGAACCTGTATACTGCACGAGTCAAAAAGAGAGCGGGGGGAAAAATGTATTGACCCCTCGCATCCTGGACATAAACTGTTTCAATTCCTACCCTCAAAACGTCGCTACAGAGCACTGCACACCAAGACAACTAGACACAAGAACAGTTTTCCCCCGAACCCCATCACTCTACTAAACAAATAATTCCCTCAACACTGTCAGACTTTTTACTATATCTGCGCTTCTATTTCTACTAGTTTTTCTCATCATTCCTATCATCCTTTTCCTCCCACTTAGGACTGTATGACTGTAACTTGTTGCTTGTATCCTAAGATTTTTATTAATATTGATTGTTTCTTCATTGCTTATTTGACCCCTATGACAATCATTAAATATTGTACCACATGATTCTTGACAAATGTATCTTTTTCTTTTATGTACGCTGAGAGCATATGCACCAAGACAAATTCCTTGTGTGCCCAATCACACTTGGCCAATAAAATTCTATTCTATTCTATTCTGATCCAGCTCCCCAAACATAACAAACCCTGTGAAGTTAACTCAAATATTCCTTTATTAGACGCCCGAGAAGCCCCGGCAAAAAGTTTCTCTCTCATTACAGGCTAACAAGTTCATCCAACCGGGAGACAAATAGTTGTCCGCCACATCGATTCATCTCCGCCCCTCCCTTTTATCCCCAGAGCTGGGGTGGGGCTTCGCTAGTAGCGGTGGCTCTTCCTTCCCAAGGATCGGCCCCCAGATTTCCACTGCTCTCCTCTCCTCTGCCTTCTGCGCATCCACGCATCAGGCACTGGACCCAGCTGTTCCTCTTCTTCATCAGGCACCTCCAGACCTGGGGGCCATTTACTCTCCAACTGAGGGCTGACGGATGGCCCAGATTCCGCCTCTGTCTCTCTCTCTGTGTGCCAGCTCCATTCCCTGTCCTCCCTCGGAGTTCCCAGGTGGCCTTGATGCTGACCTGACTCTTCCACCTCTGATTTACCTGCCAGAAGAGCCAGTAGCCGATAGGCCACAACAGAAATATTCCACACATACACACACGCATCACTTTTCCAATCAATAGATTGCGTGGAAATGCTGTAAAACTTTATTGGCAGTGTAAATGAGTATCTTGCAAATATTCTGAAATATAGGTAATCGTCAACTTACAACCACAACTAGACACTGGAATTTCTGTCGTTAAGTCATTGCAGCCGTAAGTCAAGTTGGATCTGACTTTATGACAATTTTTACAGGGGTCATCAAGCAAATTTAGTTGCCTCAATAGGTGTTTATGGCCAGAAATTGGCAAAACATTGCAAATCATGGCCATAGGAAAATGCAACCATTTGCAAACGTGGGCAGGTTGCCAAGCACCTGAATTTAATTCACATGATCACAGTGTGGTGCAACAGCCATAAGTGTACCTGTTGCTCCATACCTGCAACAGAGGCATCTTATCCAGCATCCTGATTCCCAGAAAGCAGTTCCTTGGTGAAACTGACAATAAGGGCAATAGCTATCTATGCCAATGCAGCCTTCAACTGAAACCTGGAGGCCTACTACCCTATTTTCCCCAAAATAAGACATCCTCTGATAATAAGCCCAAAAGGGCTTTTGAGTGCATGGCAATAAGGCCAAGCGCTTATTTCAGGGTTCAAAAAAAAATAGACCTTTCAGGAAAATATGGTATCTCCCACAAGCATGCTGTTAACAGAATAGTTCTCCATGAATTTTTCTAACACTCCTCTGAAATTAGAATAGAATAGAATAGAATTTTATTGGCCAAGTGTGATTGGACACACAAGGAATTTGTCTTTGTGTATATGTTCTCAGCATACATAAAATAAAATATACATTTGTCAAGAATCATGTGGTACGACACTTAATGATTGTCATAGGGGTCAAATAAGCAATGAAGAAGCAATATTAAGAAAAATCTTAGGATAAAAGCAACATGTTACAGTCATACAGTCAACATGGGAGGAAATGGGTGAAAGGAATGATGAGAAGAACTAGTAGAATAGAAGTGCAGATTTAGTAGAAAGTCTGACAGTGTTGAGGGAATTATTTGTTTAGTGGAGTGATGGCGTTCGGGAAAAAACTGTTCTTGTGTCTCGTTGTCTTGAAGGTAAATTATTGAAGGTAATGGACTTTGTATACCTTGTGGCTCCTAATTCCATAAAGTAATACAACTATGTGAGAAGGGATTTCAGTTTCCAGGAATCTCCTGCCTATTACTTTCAGTGGATGATCCTGAGTTCTGAGTTATGGAAGAAGAAAAGGAGGGGGAATAAAAGACTTCTTCCGCTACCAGTAAAAAACAAGTAACAGCCGAGATGTAACTGGTGTAACAAAAGGTGCTTTATTTATTTATTGTTATTTATATGCCGCTCACTCCAAAATGGACTCTGAGCATCTAACAGTAGGAATAGATACAACAATAAAAACAGTTAAAATCTAATAATAAAAATCAACAATACAATAAAACAGTAATGACATAAAAAAAACATACATACTTGCAATCAACCTAATTCCAGGCCTGCTGGAAAAGTCAGGTCTTAACGGCTTTCCGTAAGATCGGTAGGGTGGAGATTTCTGGGGGCAGGTGGTTCCAGAGGATCAGAGTCACCACAGAGAAGACTCTTCCATGAGGTCCCCCCAACCTTTCTTTTTTAAAACCTTTCTTTAAATCTTTCTCCATCCCCTTGTTTAGAAAATGCTACATGACTTCCATCCTGTTTCCTTTAAACAATCCCAGAATCTTTTAGTTGCTGTTTTCAAATCATTTTGGTTGGTTTCAAGGTCAGGGTCACATAAGGGGTGAAATTACTAAAGCTTTAAGTAATCTGATAAGTTGAAGAAAACACAATAAGGTGTTTTTGGAAAAAAACTTCTGTTTATTTGCCAAGAAAGCCTCCTAGATATGTCTATACTAGGAATCAAAAAAAGCTTGAGGGAGATTTTACATCTTTAAATAACTTTCCCGGGTCCATAGCAATTTTAAAACTTGGCTTTCTCTATCAAACTGCCAATTGCTTAATCTTAGACACAGTTTTAAAAATGTATTCTTTGAAAAGAGGACAGGTTCATCGTACTTACAATCTAAAATGTCTTGTTCAATGGAAGTATTCAAGAGCATCATGGCAGTAGCAGCATCAATATCTGAATCTGAAAATCAGAAAAAGGAAAAAAACCACCCATGCCAATTAACCTCAATTAAGCTTGACCTGGAACAGTTTGATTATCACAGAATAACCAGTCAGAATTCATTCCTAGAAATTTCGATCGGAAACAATTAGCTAAAGAACAAGACTCTTGGAACTTTGATTAGTAATATGTATCAGAAAATTATTAATATAACCAAAACCTCAGCAATTAATCTGCTGTCAAATGAGAAACCCTTATATAGAACAGGGGTTTCCAACCTTAACAACTTTTAAGACTTGTGGAAAGCAAAGCTGACTGAGGAACTCTGGGAGTTAAAGTCCACAAGTCTTAAAGTTGCCAAAGTCGGAGACCTCTGATATATAACATTTTAAAAGCATTCTCGTGCTTTTTCACTGCAAAGGACGATGCTATATCAAGGCGAGGCAGTTTCCATCTGTTGATTGTTTTTTTAAACTGCTACCGGTCGGGCGGTAGGAAAAGCAAGTAGGATGCTTGGCTGCATAGCTAGAGGTATAACAAGCAGGAAGAGGGAGATTGTGATCCCCTTATATAGAGCGCTGGTGAGACCACATTTGGAATACTGTGTTCAGTTCTGGAGACCTCACCTACAAAAAGATATTGACAAAATTGAACGGGTCCAAAGACGGGCTACAAGAATGGTGGAAGGTCTTAAGTATAAAACGTATCAGGAAAGACTTAATGAACTCAATCTGTATAGTCTGGAAGACAGAAGGAAAAGGGGGGACATGATCGAAACATTTAAATATGTTAAAGGGTTAAATAGGGTTCAGGAGGGAAGTGTTTTTAATAGGAAAGTGAACACAAGAACAAGGGGACACAATCTGAAGTTAGTTGGGGGAAAGATAAAAGGCAACATGAGAAAATATTATTTTACTGAAAGAGTAGTAGATCCTTGGAACAAACTTCCAGCAGACGTGGTTGGTAACTGAATTTAAACATGCCTGGGATAAACATATATCCATCCTAAGATAAAATACAGAAAATAGTATAAGGGCAGACTAGATGGACCATGAGGTCTTTTTCTGCCGTCAGTCTTCTATGTTTCTATGTTTCTTTTCACTGCAGGATGTTATTCTCACACAGCAATGTAGTGCAATGAAAACTAGCCATACTTCTGAAGCAACCCAGGCAGTTCAAATAATACCACTGTTGAAACTTCAAATGAAAGTTTCCAATCTTAGTACTCTTAGTTTTCCCATTTGTTATCTGCACAAATGCTGTGACCAAAATCTTGCAACTATGAACAAGTTTGGAGTTCCAATTCTTCCTTCTCCTCGAGTGGTCAAATTCCCCTTATATCAATAAAATGCAGTTCCAGTCAGATTTATGGAATCTGTTTCCTATCTGCCTACCTTGAAGGGCTGACCAATTCAGACTCTTTAACAAAGGATAGGTAAAGGGGCAACAGAAAAATGCTTACCTTTGATAGATCGTCCCTGACACTGTTTCCGAACTGAGGTTAAATAGCAAGGAGATGATGAACCACTGGAAGAGAGGAAAAAGAACTCAAAATTCAGCATCTATGCTATGGAAGACAAAATTAATATGAGCCAATCGTATTTTCAGCTATTATGATTTTAATACACATAATTAAATGTATGTACAAACTCCAGGAACTTTCAAATGGATCCTCAAAAGAACCATACCAAATTGATTTTGAAATCAACTATTACAGATACCAGTTTTCTTTTCATTCCAAATCATGGTTGTATCAAAACATTTTAAATTTGTGATCCGTCTTTATTTTTTATTGGCCATGTTTCAATCTTTTGCGAGATATTAGAAATAGGACAAATTGATGTTGAAAAAGATTATCCAACCAGGCTTATTCATCTGCCAGTCCCTTTATCAATCCACTTGATTACTATATCATAAATAAAATAGCTGCTTTAGTTGGACTAGAGTAGGCCCAGTATTTCCTCAATAAAAGCACTTAACTGGCATAGAAAAGATCCCAAAGTTTCTTACATTTTCAATTTAAAAACATATAGCAGGTTATCTAAATACTGTATGTGCTTGTCTAAAATCATACAAAGTTATCTGCACAACAAAAATAAATTGATTATTTATTTATTTATTTTTATTAGATTTGTGTGCCGCCCCTCTCCGTCTGAATTATGCAGATTTTATGCAAGTTACTAACAGGTGAGATGAAAATATAAAACAGCCTTGTTCAGTGCTGGTCTCCTGTATTGAGGCATGATGATTTGGGAGGAGGGGGAAGCCCTCAATGCCTTTGGGGACAGAGAATGCAGGGTCTCTCCTCTGGACATGGAAGGCGATGAGCCGAGGTGGCGCAGTGGGTAGAGTGCAGTACTGCAGGCCACTAAAGCTGACATCACTGGCTCAAGGTTGACTCAGCCTTCCATCTTTCTGAGGTAGGTAAAATGAGGATCCGGATTGTGGGGGCGATATGCTGGCTTTCTTAAAAAGTGCTATTGCTAACGTGTTGTAAGCTGCCCTGAGTCTAAGGAGAAGGGCGGCATTAAAAAATCAAATAGATAGATAGATAGATAGATAGATAGATAGATAGATAGATAGATAGATAGATAGATAGATAGATAGATAGATAGATAGATAGATAATTAATGACAAAATATGGGATCTGCCATTGAGTATGAAAAATTTGAAAATCCTCCAATTTTCAAAAAGGAAAATAAAAGGGATACAGAAAAACAGCTTTCCATGTAGCAGTGTTGTCAAAATACAAACTGTCCCGTTTTCTCTTTTAGTAATATTATCTGGAAAACCTTTTCTTCCAAAGCTGTATCGCTTGGAAAAAAGAAATCCTACCTTAGTGGTGACGCTGGTGGGGTATAAAATGCAAACGCAGAGGGAAATGGTTGCTTCTTCAGAGCCTGTACAAGGTTTGGTTTATATTCTGGATCCACACACCACAATGAGCCTTTTCCGTTCACCTAGGAAACAACCGTGCATTAAGCAGCGATTACAGGCAGTTTCAATAGGAAGATCACATCTAAAAGTGTATTACACTCCACAGGTGCTTGAATAAAATACAAGGCATCACTGTTTTTATGTCTAAAGACCTCAAGATGAATATGAACACAGCTGGAGGCACACGTTTCTGAATAAGCATGGTCAATGGATCATTTAAATATGTTAAAGGGTTAAATAAGGTCCAGGAGGGAAGTGTTTTAAACAAGAAAGTGAAGACAAGAACAAGGTGGCACAATCTGAGGTAAGTTGGGGGGAAGATCAGAAGCAACGCGAGAAAATATTATTTTACTGAAAGAGTAGTAGATGCTTGGAAAAAACTTCCAGCAGACGTGGCTGGTAAATCCACAGTAACTGAATTTAAACATGCCTGGGATAAACATATATCCATCCTAAGATAAAATACAGGAAATAGTATAAGGGCAGACTAGATGGACCATGAGGTCTTTTTCTGCCGTCAATCTTCAATGTTTCTATATTTCTATTACAGCATCATTGCTGCAATCCCACCACTTTGGCACTGTACTGATCACTGGTAATAGCAGCAGAAGACCTCGTGAAAGAACTGCCATCCCTACCACTCTGTGCCTCTCCAGAAGATTGACTCACCTCAGAAATGTGATGGGAAAAGAAGGGCCTTGCAACTTCCCTCACAAGTGCTTTCCTTTTCCTCATGGCAGCACAGAGATCATATTTATGGACAAATACCCTTTAAATCTAATGTTCACCCACTTGGAAAGTTTGGAATTTATTTTTTTTTGCCACTACCAAATTTAAACAAAAAAAATTATTTATCACATATACCCACCATTCTTAGTCCACAAAGTCGTGCACTTCGAAAATGTCTGCCATGTTGTAGACATTATTATTTATTATTTATTATTATTATTATTTATTATCATTATTTTATTATTATTATTATTATTATTTATTAGATTTGTATGCCGCCCCTCTCCGCAGACTCGGGGTGGCTCACAACAGTGATAAAAACAATACATGGTAACAAATCTAATAATTAAAATCTAAAATAAGAGTTTTACATTAAAAAGTCTAAAAAGAAAAAGACCCCAATATATAAAAACATACACACAGTCATATCATACACAAAACTACATAGGCAAGGGGAGATGTCTCAGTTCCCCCATGCCTGACGGCAGAGGTGAGTTTTAAGACGTTTACGAAAGGCAAGGAGGGTGGGGGCAATCCTAATCTCTGGGGGGAGGTGATTCCAGAGGGTCAGAGCCGCCACAGAGAAGGCTCTTCCCCTGGGTCCCGCCAGACGACATTCCCTCTCCCCCCTCCTTTTACCACCTTTCCTAAACTTCTAGTACGTTCCTCTTTTTTCCTCTTCTTTCTTCTCTCATGATTTTACCTACTTACTTTAAAATTTGTATACTTACTTTTCAATCTAATGTTATGTACAAATACAGTGATCTCTCGATTATCGCAGGGGTTACGTTCCAAGACCTCCCGCGATAATCGATTTTCCGCAGTATAGTGGTGCGGAATGTGCAGATGGTGGAGCCGGGGAGCGATGAAAGTGCGGAAGCCGACAAAGATTGCTTTGAATGTCGGCTGCCCCCGCCCCCCGATCTTCGGCTCCTCGCTGCTGCCGCGCTGCCGCGCTGCCGAGCAGATTAGCTGCTGGGTGGCCGAAGAAACCTTCCCTGGGTCTTCCCCGCCGCCCACGCAAAGGGGAAACCCCGATCTTCGGCTCCTCGCTGCTGCCGCGCTGCCGAGCAGATCAGCTGCTGGGCGGCCGAAGAAACCTTCCCTGGGTCTTCCCCGCCGCCCACGCAAAGGGGAAACCCCGATCTTCGGCTCCTCGCTGCTGCCCGCCCGCCGCTCGCCCGCCCGCCGCTCGAGAGCAAGAGGGGGAGAGATATAGAAAGAGAGAGAAGGAAAGAAAGAGATGAGAGAGGGAAGAGAGTGTGAGAGAGGAAGAAGCAAGATAGAGAAAGAGAGAGAGAAAGAAAGATGAGAAAGGAAGGAAGAGAGTGACATCATCGGGTGGGAAAAACCGCGGTATAGCAAAAAAAATGTGGAGTATTTTTTAATTAATATTTTTTGAAAAACCGTGGTATAGCGTTTCGCGATAATCAAGACCGCGAAAATCGAGGGATCACTGTATATATAACTCCTGTTATAACACATTGATATATACCATATTATGTATAAAACAAGATTTTCCCTTATTGTATACCCCTCCCCTTTCCCCCTTCCTCCCATTTTCCTTCCCCTCCCCCTTTTTAAACTATTTATACTCAATAAACTATTTTTTTAAAAAACATTTTAAAAAAACCCAATGGATATCTTGTGTGCCAAGCTTCTCCAACCTGTACCTACATTTTCATAAGACATTAAAAATGTGGCATTATTTATGTATTAGATTTATGTCCCTGCTTTTACTTCTCAAGATCAAGATTTGTCAAGCCCCACTAGGCAGACCAGATCAGGAATTCAACTCCACACCAAAGCTAAAATTGATTTCATTTAGATTTGGCTATAGTAATGAAATTATGAAAGTTTGATTGTGCTGTACCTTCCTTTGTCTATTTTCAATGAATTAGGCAGGTTTCTGCCTGAGCTGCTTCCAAACTAATTTTATCTTTTTGTTCTGGACTTCATCCCCTTTTGCTTTGGCAATAGTTCCTGCAAGGTCATCTGGCTTACTTATTTACTTAACCACTTACGGTATTTTTCGGACTATAAGATGCACAGGACTATAAAAACACACCTAAATTTACAGGAAGAAAACAAGAACAAAATAGTTTTTGGCCTCTGCACGTAGGATTTTCACCCTCCCAGCTCCCCCGAAGTACTTTGCAATGCACCGCAAGGCCCATTTTTGATAAAAATGCACCCATTTTTAGCCTACAGTGCTTCTGGGGGCCGGGGAGGCAAAAAACCCCCACATTCAGTCTATAAGACGCACCTAAATTTTTGCCCAATTTTGGGAAGGGGGGGGGGGAAGGTGTGTCTTATACTCGAAAAAATACGGTCCTTACTTACAGCTTTAGCAATTTGCTTTTCAATACTTGATTTTAAAAATGGCAAATTACTTGTATTGATTTATTGAAGTATATAGTTCCTCTAAAATATATTTTTACATAAAAAAGACCAAATGACCATAATTTAAAATAAATTAAATAATTTAAAATAAATTAAATAAAAGTAATTAAAAATAAAATAATTTATAATAATTAATTTAAAAAAATTAAACTTCATATTAAACAACTGCTGTGATAACAAATGTCTGAGGGCCAAAAACACTCCAGCCAGTTGATGGAGCATTTGGCCTCTGCCGGTGACCAATGGCCCAAAAGTACATGTCCCTATGAGTGGGCATCCCAAACCGTCAGCCTGGTGTCCGTGGTGATGGTCGTCAAGTGGGGCTCTCTGAAGAGACATCCCTTGGATATAGCGGGCGAGAGCCAGCAGGTCAGAGAGCGATGAACCCTCAGAGAGACCAGGACCCCGTTCTGCGATGTGCTGCGGCCCACTATCTAGAAGTGTAAAAGGAACCATTGAACTCCCTAGAGAGCAGGCATGCCCAGGGAGTTATGGAAATACAGTAGTACCTCATGATACGAACCCCTCGTCATACAAACTTTTCAAGATACAAACCCGGGGTTTGGATTTTTTTTGCCCCCTCTTACGAACTTTTTTCGCCTTATGAACCGCCGCCGCTGGCGGGATGCCCCACCTCCGGACTTCCGTTGGAAGCGAAGCACCCGTTTTTGTGATCCTGGGATTCCCCTAAGGCTCCCCTCCATGGGAAATCCCACCTCCCAGGATCGCAAAAACGGGCGCTCCGCTGGGCGCCGCCGCCCAGCTGTCACCTTCCAAAACAGCTGGGGGGCTTCTCGGTGTTCTCCCGAACACCGAACCCAGAAGTTCGGCAAAAGTTCGGATTCGGGTTCGAGAGAACACTGAGAAGCCCCGCCACTCGTCTGTCACCTTCCAAAACAGCCGGGGGACTTCTCGGCGTTCTCCCGAATGCCGAACCCAAACTTTTGCCAAACTTCTGGGTTCGGTGTTCAGGATAACGCCGAGAAGTGCCCCGGCTGTTTTGGAAGGTGAAGGCTTGCACAGAAGCTCTGGGAGGGGATTTTTGCCTTCCAGAGAGCTTCAGGGAGGATGGGAGAGGGCGTTTTTACCCTCCCCTGGCTCCATAGTCTTTGGAGCCTGGGGAGGGTGAAACATGAGCCTACTGGGCCCACCAAAAGTTAGAAAACAGGCCATTTCTGGCCTCCAGAGGGCCTTCTGGGGGCGGGGAAAGCTATTTTCGCCCTCCAAAGGCAGTGAATTATGGGTGTGGGCACTCATGCATGTGCAATGATACGTGCCCACACTCTTTTGGCACCCGAGGGGAAAAAAAGTTCGACATCACTGCCCTGCACTCTTGGGAATCTATGACAACTCCCAAGTAGAGCAGGGAGATAGAGGGGGAAATATGGCTTTTGTCCAAATTGACGGAGAATCCATGCTATCTCAGTATTAAGAGGTTTACCTGCAGGTGTTGCACGCAAGATGATGCTTGCACTGAAACATCATCTAATACTGAATACGCATTGGCAAGGACCTAAGCTGGGCCACCAAGGCCTCCAGCATTTTGTGAATACCCTAGGGGTGGAAGACAGTCCAAAGGTCAGGGCCCTGTTCGGAAGATGCCTGCCTGCATAACAAAATCAAAAATACTTCAGATAATGATGATGAGTCAGAATGTGCAGGTAAGCTTTAGTAAGATCCGAGAAGGCCAGGAAATCGCCCCAACAGACACATGTCAGAATAGACAGGAGTGAGTGTATCTTGAACCTGCAATATTTAATGTAACGGTTCAGATGCTTTAGATTCAGGATAGCCCTTCATCCCCCAGATGCTTTGGGGACTACAAAAAGGATAGAATAAAATCCCTGCCCTTGCTGGTCCTGAGGAACCTCCTGGATGGCTCAAATATTCATCAACTGTTGGACTGCTGAATCCATGAGTGCTTTCTCTGAGGGCACCTTGGACACTGGGCAATGAAGAAAAAATTCCAGGGGAAGGGAGAGAAATTCCAGGGAGAGATCAAAGCGGATCATCTCTCGAATCCAGCTATCCTGAGTGGTCTAGCCCCAAAGATTGGAAAATAGCGCCAGACCCAATTTACCCAATGAGGTAAATCTGGCTTCCCAATGGAGACTGTTGTACAAGGTAATCACATGACCCTGGGACACTTTGACTATCATAAATATATGTCAGTTACCAAGTGTCTGAATTTTGATCACAATTCCATGGGGATGCTGCAATGGTTATTAAGTGCGAAAAATGGTCATGTCACTTCTTTCAGTGCCGTTGTAATTTCAAATGGTTATTAATGAACTGCTGTAAATCAAAGACTGTCTATATGTCTTCAGAAAAAGCTATTTTTAAACACAAAAACAAAAGCAATGTAGCATTAGTAAAACTGGGGGAAATTGAGACAAAGCCTGGAATAAATTCCTCAAACAATGCATTATAAAATTATTGACTAAAATTAGATTTTGGCACCTACTCCTTTCTTCATCAGGAATGCTTCCTGCAGATTTTAAGATGTGCTCTTTCCCCCAATCTCACTCCAGGACCTGGCAATCTAGTTTTAACAACAACAACAACAACAACAACCACAACAGAGTTGGAAGGGACCTTGGAAGTCTTCTAGTCCAACCCCCTGCTTACACTATTTCAGACAAATGGTTGTCCAACATCTTCTTTAAAACTTCCAGTGTTAGAGCATTCACAACTTCTGGAGGCAAGCTGTTCCACTGATTAATTGTTCTCACTGTCAGGAAATTTCTCCTTAGTTCTAAGTTACTTCTCCCCTTGTTTAGTTTCCACCCATTGCTTCTTGTTCTACCCTCAGGTGCTTGGTTGACTCCCTTCTTTGTGGCAACCCCTGAAATTGGAACACTGCTTTCATGTCTCCCGTGGTCCTTCTTTTCATTAAACTAGCCATGCCCAGTTCCTGCAACTGTTCTTCATATGTTTTAGCCTCTAATCCCCTAATCATCTTTGTCGCTCTTCTCTGCACTTTTTCTAGAGTCTCAACATCCTTTTTGGATCGTGGCGACCAAAACTGAATGCAGTATTTGGAGTGTGGCCTCACCGAAGCCTTATAAAGTGGTATTAACACTTCACGTGATCTTGATTCTATCCCTCTGTTAATGCAGCCTAGAACTGTGTTGGCTTTTTTGGCAGCTGCTGCACACTGCTGGCTCATATTTAATTGGTTGTCCACTAGGACTCCAAGATCCCTACTAATAGAAATATAGAAACATAGAAGATTGACGGAAGAAAAAGACCTCAGTAGTTACTACTATTGAGCAATGTACCACATATACTGTATCTGTGCATTTTGTTCTTCTTGCCTACATGTAGAACTTTAGTTTTGTTTTTGCAGACCGCCCATATTTTGCATTACTCTTTTAAATATCCTGGAATGGAAGAAAATATACTGTACCAGACAAAGATTCAGCAGGCTGATAAATGCTGAATCAGATTTGAATCCTATTTCTGATACCCAGTGCCAAACCACTTCCCTCTGCTGGTTTAAATATATTTATCTTGTTCTAGGCAATTTGGTTATTCGGCGTCTTTTTTCACCTGGGTTTGCATACATGTTTTATTAATATTTTGTCTTCAAATGCCTGCTTGGAAGCATTAAAACTGAAGTTGAAAACATCAATAGATAGGATTAATAGAGTAATTTCTTAATAGCAGCCCTGCTTGTATTTCTAATTGGCTTTTATTTGGAGAGGCCTTTTGTAAAAGGGTGTTTAGGACATAATGCACGCATTCATCCTCAGCCATCTCTTTCTCTTCAGACAATGAATAAACAGGCACTATTCCAAAATAGCTATGACTTTTCCTATCGGTTCCCAATGTTCCTTTCCAAATGCTCAAGGTGAATTAACTGGGGCTCTCTTTTTGTTATTCTTAACAAGATATCTCAAATAAGGTACATCTGGCCAAGAGATACTGCCAAAAGCATTTAAGAATTGAATTTCACTGGGGTATAGCGATATAATTGGACTTCATATTTTTTAAATATATACTTATTATCCTCCTTTTTCATAGGACTGCCAGCAATTCTTCATCCAGGGAAATCAAAGCAATTCCTGTTTCAACTTCAAACAATGATGCATCAAGATGGCTCACTGGGCACCTCATTATCTATTTTAAAGCCAAATTCTAGTGCATGCAAAGACATCACTGGGTGGTAAGTAATCTCATTTCAATTACTGAACCTAATGCACTTTTAATTTTAAGTCCTATAAATAAGAACCTGAAAAAGTTGGAATAATCTCAATGGTCCCAATATGTTACAATATGCAGGATGTTTTTATAAGTCATTGGGTTTATCATTTTTTTGCCATGAAGTGTGATACACCAGGTAGATTTGAATTAATGCAATTTATTCTTTTGAATAATTTTATTCCTCTTGAATAAAATAAGATGATAAGTTATTTTTCAAATAATAAAATTTGCACATAGAAAGTTCCTTTGAGTAACTTAATTAACAAATTGAGAACAATCACTACTGCACCAATTCACTCACCATATTGGGGGGGGGGAATCCTCAAATTTTTTATTTATTTAAAACATTTACCGTATTTTTCAGAGTATAAAAGGAACCAGCTTATAAGAGGCACCTTAGTTTTTGGGGAGGAAAATTGGGAAAAGAATCTGGTTAGCATTCTTAGTCTGGTCAGCTTCAGCACATTATTTTATCATCTGGTTAGGGCTTAAAAAAAACTTATTCAGAGAGTAATAATGAAAGAGCCTGCAAGCCAGTAAGAGCTGGGAACATCATTAGCACCTGGAAAGAAACAGTCTGAGCAAGTATAGCAATGAAAAAAACCCTGCAAAGATTTAGGGCTTGGAAAACATTCTTTGTAAAGAGTAACAATGAAAGAGCTTGCAAGAGGGTAAGAGCTGGGAACATCGTTAGCACCTGGTTAGAGATGGAAAGAAACATTTGGAGCAAATTATAGCAATGAAAAAAACTCTGCAAAGACTTAGGGTTTAGAAAACATTCTTTGCAAATAGTAACAATGAAAGAACCTGCAAGGTAAGAGCTGGGAAGATGGTTAGCACCTAGTTTGGGGTGGGAAGCGGTTTTTTTTTTTTAAAAAAAGCTGCATTCAGAGTATAAGACGCACCTAAATTTTCAGCCCCTTTTAGGGAGAGAAAAGGTGCGTCATATACTCCGAAAAATACAGTATATAGCTGCCCTTCTTGAACCAAACTCTGGGTGTCTCACAACCTCAAAATAAAATCTATCTACAATAATAAAACATCAAAACAAAAAAAATTGGCATCACAACTAAACTTTCCCATGTAACCCGTAAATTCAACCTAACCCAATGTTTGGGGAAAAAAGAGAAATCTGAAGTATTTTTCAGAAGGTTAAGTGGAGGCTGCTGATCCTCTGGAGGAAGAGAGTTCCATATGACAGGTGCTGCCACAGAGATGGTATGTTTCTAAGACAGTGTTTCTCAACCTTGGGCGTTTGAAGATGGGTGGACTTCAACTCCCAGAATGAATTCTGGGAGTTGATGTCCACCCATCTTCAAACGCCCAAGGTTGAGAAACACTGTTCTAAGATAATATTTAATGGAAGGGATTAGGCATGCCCATGTTTCCAATCTGAGAGGCAATCATATCAATAACCTAGTCTTATATCATATAGGGCTTTAACTGTAATAATCATCACCTTAAATTGAATTTCACCCAGAACAATATTGGGAGCTTGATTGTAATCCAGATAGTTTAGAACTTAGCATGTCCATGTGTGATTTATTTTCGTGTGTCCATAGCTTTAGAAGAAATTTTCAGAGACCATACCATTTTTTGAATATTGCAAGTCTTTTCTGGATGGAAATAATTCATTTAGAGCAGTGGTTCTCAACCTTTCTAATGCCGCGACCCCTTAATATAGTTCCTCATCTTGTGGTGACCCCCAACTATAAGTTTAGCACCAATTCTTCCAACAGATCTTTAAGCTGATTGGCAAGAGGTCAGAGGGACACCCCCCTGTAAACACCTGATTGGTTGGTTTGTAAAAATGTGTTCCGAGATGCCAGAATAGAAGCTTTAGCTGCTAACACCATTGGAAATTTGTCTTTTCCCATGGTCTTAGGCGACCCTTGTGAAATGGTCGTTCGACCCCCAAAGGGGCCCCGACCCCAAGGTTGAGAACCACTGATTTAGAGGAAGTCTGTACTAATTTCTATGCCAGTTCCTAGCCCCAGGCTATTTTTCCAAATTGAACTGCTGAAATTCAGTAGAAAAACAAAGAAATTTGATGCCCAACCTCTCAACTATTTGGAGAAGGCTGTGTACTCAATTAGAGATTCCCCAAGGGATGCGTATTTGTTTAGCAAATCTAATTTATCTAAGCATTTTGTATCCTACCCTGCTTTGTTCAAAATACTTCTGTTAGTAACTTTTCTTTAATGATCTGATCCCTTTTAACATTTGGATCAATATTACAAACAAAAACATTTCATCCATACAGCGAAGTTTAACATCTGTGGTACATTTGGGAGATCAAGCATTGTAAAAACCTCTTTCCTAACACTCTCTATATAGAGAGATACATCATTCTCATAATGAAGGTTCCCATTTTAATTCCACCATTTGAGTTCAACAAACTTGCTTTTAAAAAGGATAACTTTAGGATTTGTGTGTATGTTTGGTTTTTATAATAAGGGTTTTTAGTTGTTTTATTAAATTGGATTGTTACATGTTGTTTTTTATCAATGTTGTTAGCCGCCAGGAGTCTGCGGAGAGGGGCGGCATACAAATCCAATAAATAATAATAATAATAATTAGTCTTCAAGATTCATTATGACAGGCTTCTCTAATCTAGTGACCTCCAGATATGTAGAGACCAAATCCCAGAATTCCTTGTCAGTAATATTTCCAACCTATTTAGAGGAATCTGAGAATTGCTGGATGGAACAATTCAAACTTCTACAGGTAGCCCTTAACTTACAATAATTTGTTCACTGTTTGAAATTATAACAATGTTGAATGAAGGTGGCTATAAGCCGGTTATTGGAATTCTGGCCATCCCAGCATCTTCAGTCATGTGATCATGATCTTGAAGCTAAGTCATGCTTACAATTAGTTGCAGGGCCATAATTTCCATTTGTGACCTTCTTTGCCAACTTCCACAGAAGTCAATGAGGCAGCCATCAGGGAAGGTCACAAATCTGAGGTAGGTTCCCCCCCCCCACATATGCCTTCTCCAAACCCCTATGCCGCACCAGCCATTTGCACATTCCTGTAGTGTACCCTCCCCAGGCCTCACTGCATTTCCCCCACTTCTCACACTCCCTCCCTAAGCCTCACTCTCACTTCACATCTTCTTTCACCAGGCAACAGCCATTTAGTTTAGTTTAGTTTAGTTTAGTTTATTTGGATTTGTATGCCGCCCCTCTCCGAAGACTTGGGGCGGCTAACAACAATAAAAAACAATGTAACAAATCTAATATTAAAAAGTAATCTAAAAACCCCAATTTAAGAGACCAATCATACCAACAAACATACCATGTATAAATTCTATAAGCCTAGGGGGAAGGGAGAAAAAATTTTCAATTCCCCCATGCCTGACAACAGAGGTGGGTTTTAAGGAGCTAGCGAAAGGCAAGGAGGGTGGGGGCAACTCTGATATCTGGGGGAGAGCTGGTTGCAGAGGGTCGGGGCCGCCACAGAGAAGGCTGTTCTCCTGGGTCCCGCCAAATGACATTGTTTAGTCGACGGGACCCGGAGAAGGCCAACTCTGTGGGACCTAACCGGTCGCTGGGATTCGTGCGGCAGGAGGCGGTCCCGGAGATATTCTGGTCCGGTGCCATGAAGGGCTTTATAGGTCATAACCAACACTTTGAATTGTGACCAGAAACTGATCGGCAATCAATGCAGACTGCGGAGTGTTGGAGTAACATGGGCATGCCTTGGGAAGCCCATGATTGCTCTCGCAGCTGCATTCTGCACGATCTGAAGTTTCCGAACACTTTTCAAAGGTGGCCCCATGTAGAGAGCATTACAGTAGTCGAGCCTCGAGGTGATGAGGGCATGAGTGACTGTGAGCAGTGAGTCCCGGTCCAGATAGGGCTGCAACTGGTGCACCAGGCGAACCTGGGCAAACGCCCCCCTCGCCACAGCTGAAAGATGTTTCTCTAATGTGAGCTGTGGATCGAGGAGGACGCCCAAGTTGCGGACCCTCTCTGAGAAGGTCAGTAATCCCCCCCCCCCAGGGTTATGGACGGACAGATGGAATTGTCCTTGGGAGGCAGAACCCACAGCCACTCCGTCTTATCCGGGTTGAGCTTGAGTCTGTTGACACCCATCCAGACCCCAACAGCCTCCAGGCACCGGCACATCACTTCCACTGCTTTGTTGACTGGACATTTACCTGCTTGCAAGACGCTTTGCAAGGTTATGCAACTTCCTGCCGGCCTGGTGGTTGGAAGCTGCCACGAAGTTGCCTCACCTAATAACCATGTGAGTCAGTTAACAGGACTGCAGGGATTACCATCACTAAACAATGCAGGTTCATTTTACAACCACAACGATGGAAATTCTGGCCCCAATTCTCTCAAAGCGAAGAACTACTCATGCCCTTGTTCAGGATTTATGGGCTTTGTTTGTCTCAGTGGATTAGGGAATAAAATACTCTGAGAGCATATAGGCTGAGTGTTCTGGAAACTTTAATCAAAGCACGTAGGAAGGGTACTAATATGAGAGAAATCTTCACAGTTAACCTTTAGTATACCAAAAACAGTAAAGTAACTTTAAAAAGTGAGCATTTAATCAGAAATCTGTTGTGCTTTATTTATTTAAATAGTGATTCTGATGGTGTAAAATAAGGGAAAGGAACAAATATGTGTGACTTAAAACCTCTCCATGAAAACTGGCCTCTAATTGGGCTGCAATATTAACTCAGATGAAAAGCCTTACTACCACCATCATAGAGAAATACAGTGGTACCTCTACCTAAGAACGCCTCTACTTACGAAATTTTCTAGATAAGAACCGGGTGTTCAAGATTTTTTTGGCCTACTCTCAAGAACTATTTTCTACTTACAAACCCAAGCCTCCAAAACTGCAACCGGAAAAGGCAGGGAGAAGCCTCTGTGGGGCCTCTCTAGGAATCTCCTGGGAGGAAACAGTGCTGGAAAAGGTGGGGAGAAGCTTGTGTGAGGTCTCTCTAGGAATCTCCTGGGAGGAAACAGGGCCTCCACTCTCCCTGTGGTTTCCCCAATCGCGCACATTATCTGCTTTTACATTGATTCCTATGGGAAAAATTGCTTCTTCTTACAAACCATTCTACTTAAGAACCTGGTCACGGAACGAATTAAGTTCGTAAGTAGAGGTACCGCTGTACTTGCAATGTAACAAAGCAACATTCAATATACAGTGATACCTTGTCTTACAAACTTAATTGGTTCTGGGATGAGGTTCTTAAGGTGAAAAGTTTGTAAGACGAAACAATGTTTCCCATAGGAATCAATGGAAAAGCAATTAATGCGTGCAAGCCCAAAATTCACCCCTTTTGCCAGCCGAAGCGCCCATTTTTCCGCTGCTGGGATTACCCTGAGGTTCCCCTCCATGGGAAACCCCACCTCCGGACTTCTGTGTTTTTGCGATGTTGCAGGGGAATCCCAGCAGGGGAATCCTAGCATTGCAAAAACAAGCGCTTCACTGGCAATGGAAGTCCGGAGGTGGGGTTTCCCATGGAGGGGAACCTCAGGGGAATCCCAGCAGCGCAAAAACGGGTGCTTCGCTGGCAACGGGAGTCTGGAGGCGGGGCATTCCAGCGGCGGCGGTGGGTTTGTAAGGTGAAAATAGTTTGTAAGAAGAGTCAAAAAAAATCTTAAACCCCGGGTTTGTATCTCGAAAAGTTTGTATGATGAGGCGTTTGTAAGATGAGGTATCACTGTATTTGACTTGCATATCTTGTTTCCATTGCATAAGCAGTTCTTCTTTAATTTCTACAAAACCAGTTCTGGCAGAATAACTAAAAAGGCTAGCTATGTGCCCTCAGATGCTCCTGAGTTTATGTTACATCAAAACACACAAACACATGTGCACTTGGTACCCACCCTCGTGCCTGAGTTTAAAAAGACAGAGAAGAGAGATGACATCTCCCACCTCCAGCCAGGAGCACACCAGATCAGCACAGCTTCTGCCTTGCGCTACCAGTCACTCATAAGCCAGCCAAGCAAGAGGAAATGCTACCATGGCAACACAAACCAGGCTGCTTATAGAGCTGGTGCTTTACACACTAAGCTCTCCCTGCCACAAACAGCACAACTTTCAAGTAACCCATTTCTCCTACTTTAGGCAACAGAATTAATGCAACATACAATTTCCAGATTTTATAGAACAACCACAATCCTCCCACCATGCAAAATATGTAAGGTACACCCCAAAGCTGACAAAAATTAAGTCACCTGTGCAGGTAGCAAAGGAAAATCAAGTGTGAACAAATACACTAGCATTCATAGAAACATAGAAACATAGAAGTCTGACGGCAGAAAAAGACCTCATGGTCCATCTAGTCTGCCCTTATACTATTTCCTGTATTTTATCTTAGGATGGATATATGTTTATCCCAGGCATGTTTAAATTCAGTTACTGTGGATTTATCTACCACGTCTGCTGGAAGTTTGTTCCAAGGATCTACTACTCTTTCAGTAAAATAATATTTTCTCATGTTGCTTTTGATCTTTCCCCCAACTAACTTCAGATTGTGTCCCCTTGTTCTTGTGTTCACTTTCCTATTAAAAACACTTCCCTCCTGAACCTTATTTAACCCTTTAATATATTTAAATGTTTCGATCATGTCCCCCCTTTTCCTTCTGTCCTCCAGACTATACAGATTGAGTTCATGAAGTCTTTCCTGATACGTTTTATGCTTAAGACCTTCCACCATTCTTGTAGCCCGTCTTTGGACCCATTCAATTTTGTCAATATCTTTTTGTAGGTGAGGTCTCCAGAACTGAACACAGTATTCCAAATGTGGTCTCACCAGCACTCTATATAGCCGGATCATAATCTCCCTCTTCCTGCTTGTTATACCTCTAGCTATGCAGCCAAGCATCCTACTTGCTTTTCCTACTGCCCGACCACACTGCTCACCCATTTTGAGACTGTCAGAAATCACTACCCCTAAATCCTTCTCTTCTGAAGTTTTTGCTAACACAGAACTGCCAATACAATACTCAGATTGAGGATTCCATTCATTGGGGAATGATGGTTTACAATGGATACAACTGGATAAATTATTTGACTTCATTTCTACTCGGCAGAATGCACAAAAAGTACGAACTGGGCAAAGAACAAATCTACACATACAGCCTATCTTTTTCCTCCTCATCTTCTGCACATTCAGTCCAAAGCAGCATTGTATTCAACTCATGTTCCCTAGAATCTAATACAGCTCTACAATAAAAGCTGTCCAAGACTGTGAGGTTATATTTATGTTCTAGCTATGTATGGGCCCCTTTTAAATGTTACAACTGAACCCATGGAAAATCGGGAGACTGAAGATAGCCTCGTCTTTACTTAGAAGCCTTGCAGACAGTCCACTGAGTAGCTATAGAAGACCTAGGAAATGGTCTTTTCATGTATAATTCAATTAGAAATTAACTTGATATTTAGAATGATAAAATTAGATTTGAGGTTTGGGAGTTGGATGTGTAAATAGTTTGGAATTTGAAATATTTTGTAGGGGATTATATATGACTGACTAATGAGATATGAAGCAAAAAACCTCACTGAAATGCACATGCGTGGGCGTCTACATGTGAGATTTTGCTACCTGCATAGGTGCAGGAAGCAAAATTGTACTCGATCCCATACTCACGCACCAGAGCCGCGGAGCTGCGTGCAATTAGCCGTACCAGCAGGAGCCCCCCACTGTTTCCATCAATCTCAGGGACCGCCTTCTGCTGCACGAATCCCAGCGACCAGTTAGGTCCCACAGAGTGGGTCTTCTCCAGGTCCCGTCAACTAAACAATGCCGCTTGGCGGGACCCAGGGGAAAAGCCTTCTCTGTGGCAGCCCCAGCCCTCTGGAACCAACTCCTCCCAGAGATTAGAATTGCCCCCACCCTCCTTGCCTTTCGTAAGCTACTTAAAACCCACCTCTGCCACCAGGCATGGGGGAATTGAGATTAACTTTCCCCCTAGGTCTTTACAATTTTATGCATGGTATGTCTGTATGTATGTTTGGTTTTTTATATTAATGGGTTTTTAATCGTTTTTAGTATTGGATTATTATTGTACGCTGTTTTATGATTGCTGTTAGCCGCCCTGAGTCTTCGGAGAGGGGCGGCATATAAATCCAATAAATAAATAAATACATAAATATATCTCTGTATTTCCCACAAATATGTTTTCGTGCTCACTGCTCATAAATAACATCACAATGTCTGTTTCGCGATTGTCAGCTTAGTATACAGTGGTACCTCTACCTACAAATGCCTCTACTTACAAACTTTTCTAGATAACAACCAGGTGTTCAAGATTTTTTTGCCTCTTCTCAAGAACCATTTTCCACTTACAAACCCGAGCCTCCGAAACTGTAACCGGAAAAGGCAGGAAGAAGCCTCCATGGGGCCTCTCTAGGAATCTCGTGGGAGAAAACAGGGCCTCCACCCTCCCTGTGGTTTCCCCAATCACACGCATTATTTGCTTTTACATTGATTCCTATGGGAAAAATTGCTTCTTCTTACAAACTTTTCTACTTAAGAACCTGGTCATGGAACAAATTAAGTTCGTAAGTCCAGGTACCACTGTACTTTGTTTTTGGCATTGGTTTAAAGAATGCACATTTTAAAAAAATGTACAAGAAAATGAGAAGTTAACTGATTTGCTACCCATCCCTAGTTTAGTCAGATTTAATTTATTACTCATTCAATGAAGTGTTAAGCAATAGCAAAAAAAAAAAAGTAATGGCAACTCACTATACTGCATACAATTCAGGAATTCCTCTTTACTAAAATTAATCGACATTTCTCATTAGCTATGGCAAGCATTGTAAAATATACCAAAATAGTTGTAAGAACAAATCCAACACCCCTTAGGGTCCTATTGACCAAAAAATGTTGGCTGGCGGGACCTAGGGGAAGAGCCTTCTCTGTGGAAGCCTCGATCCTCTGGAATCAGCTCCCCCCAGAGATTCGCACTGCCCCCAGCCTCCTTGCCTTCCGAAAGTGCTTAAAAACTCATCTTTGCTGCCAGGCTTGGGACTTTTACATCTTCCCCATGACCACTGAAGTATGATTAAGTATGATTGTTGAATGTTTGGTCGATAAGTTTTTCTTTTAATTGTTTTTACATTGTAGTATTAATTGGATTTACACTATTGTCCTGTTTTTATATATGCTGTGAGCCGCCCCGAGTCCTCGGAGAGGGGCGGCATACAAATCCAATTAAATAAATTTAGTTAACTTAAAAATCTCCAAAGTGGATAAACTTTAGTAGCTTTTGAAATGTCTTCATCAACTAGAGCTGTAATGGCGAACCTATGGCATGTGGGCCACAGTGGCACGCAGAGCCAAATGGGAGGGTACACGAGACTTTTCTATGTTTCAGCTCCAGTGTGCATGTGTGCGCTGGCCTGCTGATTTTCGGCTTTTGGAAAACAGCTTCTTCCTCCAGACGCTTCAGAGAAGCTTCCCTGAAGCCCTGGAGGCAAAAAAAACCCCCCTGGAAGTAGGAAAAATGCACTTCCAGTCTGCTGGTTTAGGCATTTTTTTCAGTCGTGAGTTCATACTGATGTGGTCCGAAGAGCCACACTGGTATGAATCCACTGATTGTTGGCGATTTTCCCCGGGCGTCTCCGTGTGGAAGAAGCCCTCAGCTGTGCTTTGGATGAAGAATAAAGATCAGCATTACGATGAGGGGGTTGGGGGTTGGGAGGGCTTCTTCTAACACAGTGATGCCAGAAAAAAAAAATCACCAAAAATCAGTGGGTTCACACCGGTGAGGCTCTCTGGACTACCAGACTTCAGTAAGGCCTCTAACTACACTGTTACGAGTTTAGCTCAAATGTGTGAAGTGTGAGATCCAAGTTACATACAACTCTTGAATTCCTTGGATATAGTTTAAAGAGAACTTGAGAAGCTACTATTAAAGTGTCATTTTCAACATAGGGAAAACACTACATTTATAATTGGATATTAATTTTATTAACTCTATTTTTTAAAAATCAAACTGAAATATAAGATACAGAAAATCAATTTTAGTTTTTAGTTTTTAACCTGGCTTCTTTCATTACTTTTTGGAAAGTCACCTTGGCATGTTACTGAAAGAAGTACTCTTGGAGATATAAGCATTTATATTATACTCTACCGGTCATTGGATACTTGGCTTATTTCCAGCCCTATTATTATATTTCTGGGATTAAGAAGTAAGCAAAACAATGACTACTTTCCTGTTTTCAGGGGAAAAAATCTTCTTGTAAATTATTTTTCCAGCGTGAATTTTTAAGCATTCACCTTAAGAGGTTTGCTATGCATTCCCAGGAGCAGTTTGTTACCCCTCTATGCATTGTAAAGTCTTATCTGAAATCTGCCATACCCTGGCCTGGCATACTCTACTTACAAGCAAATTCAGTCACAAAGTTTGTCTTAGCTATTCTTTTCCATTTATCCATTATGCTGAATCAAAAATGCCTAAGCCTTCCTCCCTACATTTAAATTTCAAATCGGGAAGGGTGGGTACTATTCTTCAACCCCAAAGATGAGTAAACACCGGAATACTTTTTCTGTAATTATACCTTTGCTTTGAACAAATGAAACACTTTGATTCTGAGCTGGCAATGTAATTCAATTACTATAAACACCCTGGATTCATAACTCACATTGCTGTGATGTGGTTGGGTTTAGCTTAGTGGGTTATGTGAAGGAAGAAAGCTGTTTTGAAAACCTGGAAATGGTCCATTTAGTATCAGCAAAACAAAGCAAAAGTTGGCTTCACTCAATACACTACTGCTTAACTTGCAACTTAACCTTATTAACATAATGACTGTAACAACCCCCCAATATATTAGGGTTTAACATGATGAATTGGCTCCCACAATATATTAGGTTTTTTTAATATTAGATTTGTGCCAGTATAATATTGTTTTTATCGTTGTTGTGAGCCGCCCCGAGTCTTCAGAGAGGGGCGGCATACAAATCTAATAAATAATAATAATAATAATAATAATAATAATAATAATAATAATAATTATTATTATTATTATTATTATTATTATTATTAAAGCAGTGATTTTCAACCTTTTTTGAGCCGCGGCACTTTACATTTACAAAATCCTGGGGCACACTACCAACCAAAATGACACAAAATGACACTCTAACACAGTACATATTATACATATAGTTAATAATCTATATACACTATCAGGATAGACATAACCAGCTGAGGCTGAGGCTTCATCTAGTGGTGGCAACATTTACCTCCAGTCCTGACCAGGATTAGAAATCAGGACCATGGGGAGGAGTAGCAGCTTCAGCTACTCAACTGCCACACAATGACAAGTCCACGACAGCCCGAACGGGGACCTTCCTGAGTGTGGATGAGAGGCAGCCTGCTATTGGTTCATTGCTAGTGGTCAGGATGAATCCTAGAAGGTGATTGGTCAGTGAGCGTTCCCTGTGCCTCCACTCTTCCTGTCGCTGATAGCTGGAGGGATTGTGAGGGGAATGTTTATGTTCGGATGCAGGCGGCTGGCGGTGGGCCGGATAAATGGCCTCCGTGGGCCATATCTGGCATGCAGGCCGTAGTTTGGGGACCATGTTTAATTTCCCCACGACACATCTGACCATGTCTCACAGCACACAAGTGTGCCACAGCACACTGGTTGAAAAACACTGTATTAAGGCAATGACTGAATTCCCGAAGCAGTAATCTGTGTATTACCAAACAATAGTTTAGCCCAGGGGTAAGCAAAGTTGGCTCTTCTATGACATGTGGACTTCAACTCCCAGAATTCCTCAGCTAGCATGATTGGCTCAGGAATTCTGGGAGTTGAAGTCCACAAGTCATAGAAGAGCCAACTTTGCCTACCACTGGTTTAGCCCACTATATGAACAAATCTAGCATTTTGTTTGTTTGTTTGTTTGTTTATTTATTTATTTATTTAGATTTGTATGCCGTTGGAATTTTAAGACTTGTGGACTTCAACTCCCAGAATTCTATGCTGGATGGAGAATTCTGGGAGTTGAAGTCCGCAAGTCTTAAAGTTGCCAAGTCTGCTTTTACTATATCCAAGCTGCAGAGGGTCAGCAGAAGTATTCAGCCTTGCCCTTAATTTTCATTCTAAGAGACAGAACCCCATTCTGCTGAGTACAAAGGAAGATATATTCAGTAATGTCACTTCAAATTTGATGAATCTCGACAACTAATTACTGTTGCCCAGAAAACTATATGGATTCATATACCTTTTCTTTTAGAGCTCAAGATGAGGTACATGGTACGTCTTCCTCAAGTCCCAAGGCACCCAGGGAATTTCTTTTGCTAAGGCTGGATTTGAACCTGCAATGCTGATCAAAACATTACCTAGGGCCACTGAAGCTGACAGTAGATCTGTAGGTCAGCGGTTCAAATCTCATCACCGGCTCAAGGTTGACTGAGCCTTCCATCCTTCCGAGGTGGGTAAAATGAGGACCCAGATTGTGGGGGCAATATGCTGGCTCTGTTAAAAAGTGCTATTGCTAACATGTTGTAAGCCGCCCTGAGTCTAAGGAGAAGGGCGGCATAAAAACCGAATAAATAAATAATAAATAAATAAATAAATAAATACAAAGGCATATGACTTTATAAATTATAGGTAACATACTAGATTTTATGTTGTTTGTAGCCTTCACAACCTTTCAATAGGCCTTCATGATATTAACATCAGAAGGAAAACAATTAATCCAAAATGGTGTATATTTAAAATTATTCCTTTTAATCTGAACTATACAAAACATATGTCCATCATAAATAAATAAATGCAACAACCTGTCCAATTAGGCCTCTGTCTTTCTATTCTAAATCTTTCATAGTCAAAAGCATTTATCACAGCACACTGAATATTTGTGAGATATATATATATTACTGTATGGGGTTCAGTCAAGTAAGGACAGGAAAGATAATTTTATAGATAGCAGGAACTAAACCATGTAGAACTTAAAAGTTAGCCGCCAGTATCCTGAATTGAATCCAGAAGCAGATTGGTAACCAACAATGTTAACATCTATGATGTCATTGGTTACCAATTTGCTTCTGGATCCAATTCAAGATACTAGCAGCCAACTTTTTAAGTTCTACACATATATATATATGACGGTCTTGGTATATTCGGGTTTCTTCCCGTGTAGGGTTTAGAAATTTCTGGTGACGTTTCGACGAGGTCCCACTCATCATCTTGAGGCTGGTGCTTCTGTCCCAGTACACAGCAGGCAATTGCTGAGCCATCAAACCACACCCAGCCACCAGTATTTATAGAAGGAAGGCAGTTCAGGTCTCGCTGTGTTCGCCCTAGAACAAGGACAGAAGCACCAGCCTGAAGATGATGAGTGGGACCTAGTCGAAACGTCGCCAGAAATTTCTAAATCCTACACAGGAAGAAACCCGAATATACCATGACCGTCATACCTGTACCTGTGAAAATCTACGAAAACAAATTATATATATATATATATATATATATATATATATATATATATATATATATATAAATTTTAAAATTCAGCAAAAAAACATGTGACATATATATATATACGGTCTTGGTATATTTTCGTAGATTTTCATGGGTACAGGTATGACGGTCTTGGTATATTTGGGTTTCTTCCCGTGTAGGATTTGGAAATTTCTGGTGACGTTTCGACGAGGTCTCACTCGTCATCTTCAGGCTGGTGTTTCTGTTCTAAGGTGTTCGCCTTAGAACAAGGACAGAAACACCAGCCTGAAGATGACGAGTGAGACCTCGTTGAAACGTCGCCAGAAATTTCCAAATCCTACACAGGAAGAAACCCGAATATACCAAGACCGTCATATATATATATATATATATATATATATATATATATATATATATATATATGTTTTTGTGTGTGTGTGTATATATATATATATTGTGTGTGTGTGTGTATACACACGATATATATATTGTGTGTGTGTGTGTGTGTATACACACGATTTGCTAATGGCAGATATCAAGTATATCTATCTAAATATATGATGGCGAACCTTTTTTCCCTTGGGTGCCGAAAGACCGCATGCACACATTATCACACATGTGTGAGTGCCCACACCCATAATTCAATGCATGGGGAGGGCGAAAACAGCTTCCCCCATCCCTTGGAGGACCACTGGAGGCTGGAAACTGCCTGCTTCCCAATTTCTGGTGGGCCCAATAGGCTTGTGTTTTGCCCTCTGTGGAGGTGGGGGAAGGTAAAAACACCCTCCCCCATCCCCCCGAAGATCTTTGGAAGCCAAAAATGCCCTCCCAGAGCCTCTATGCGAGCCAAAAATCAGCTGGCTGACACACACATACACGTTGGAGCTTAGCTAGGGCAACGGCTCGTGTGCCAGCAGATATGGCTTCGCGTGCCACCTCTCACACCGGTGCCATAGGTTCGCCATCAGTGATTTAGGATTTAAATTTTAAGACTTTTAGAATTTTTCAATCAGTGGAAATCTGGCCATTCTGAGGCTTGGAGGTTCCTATCAATGCTTATACAACAGTTCTGTCTAGCCTGAGAACCAGTATTCCCTGCCATACCAGTTTCAGGTTTTACAGGAAAAACCTGTACCACAAATCCTGGAGAACTTCTAACATTTAGCAT